>NC_134829.1:9057207-9093432 GCF_004210375.1 Tachypleus tridentatus | reverse complement strand
TTTCTTTTAAATTAATGCCTTCCTGTATAGAGGTGGGGCCTGGCATGGCCAGGTGGTTAAGGCACTCTACTCATAATCAGTGATGACAGAAACCCACTTGTTGAGAAATTTATATGCAAAAAATCTCGCTCGTTTGAGAAAACACTTATTCCAAAGAACGAGAGAAATCGTGTTAATATAACACTTGCTACAAAGAACAAGAGACATAAAAGTGTAAAGTGTTTTCTCAGCCCAAACGAGCCGTTTTTGCATATAAATACTCTACTCATAATTCGAGGGTTGCGGTTTCAAATCCCCATCACACCAAACATGCTAGTCCTTTCAGCCATGAGGGCATTATAATGTTACAATCAATCCCACTATTCATTGGTAAAAGAGTAGCCCAAGAGTTGGAGTGGGTGGTGATGACCAGATGCCTTCCCTCTAGTTTTACACTGCTAAATTAGGGATGGCTAGCTCAGATAGCCCTCAAGTAGTTTTATGCAAAATTTAAAACAAAAAACCAAACCTGTATAGAGATGCAATGGCAATATGCTAGACCTGGAGCAAGAACACTTACTTAGTTTCTGAACTTCTTCCTTTTTCCCAAAATGCAGCTGCCCTTTCAGGGAATAAGCGAAGAAAGACTGTCTGCAGAAAAATACTCAACAAAACGGAAGATGGCTTCCCCTATAGTGCTCTCTTTCTGCGATTGGCAAAACAAAAACTCTTTGTGCACTTTCTCTTCATAACAATATAATACACAAGTAATAGAAGGTGAGTTAAATTTGCAATATCTGTGGTTTCAACAAGTTGCACTGTGAAGCTTGGACTGATCTGGATACATCTTATCAATTGCATTTTTATCAGTAAAGATTACATTTATAAGCCTCACAACAGTGTCACATGATAATGGAATAGACTTGAGGGTTTCACTATCTCTCCTCTCTCTCTCTCTCTTTAAACATGATCTTATAGCTTTATGGAAGCAGGGTGAATTAGCATCTCCCATGATGTATGCTTTTCTCAATCAAATAAGATACATCTAAGGAAGCTTTCAAGGCTTTTGATAGAACAGTGGTTCTATTTAAAGGAAGAATTACCATAAGTAATTCTTGTTACTTGAGAAACTTAATGGTTTTACTCACATGCTCAAAATGTTTTGCTTTTAAAAGCTTTGCAAGAGTATCATGCTATCACTGGCTAAAATCTGATCAAAAATGTACTGTAACTGTTCCTTGTTATTAACAACATTAAGTGAAACCAATTTTAAATATTCTTCTTCAGACTTACATTATTTAATTTTGGTTTAGTGTTTAGTATACCAACAGAAGCAAAAGAAATGAAAACAAAAAAAGTACTTGGTCCAACTACAGGGCTATCACTTTATAATTCTTCATTGTCATAATTATTTGACAAATTTTTCTGTTTTATTTCTGTACTGTCAATTTTTGCCAAGATGCAACATCCAACTGTTTTTTACAAACTAGTATATGTACAATAATGTTCAAAACTAGAAAACTAAGATTTCTCCTACCTTAAAACATATTTCCAATAGATATTTCTTCACACAGTTAAGCATCTTCCAGGTGCATCTGCCTTAAGGATTTGCATACCACTAACCTTTAAGCAAGTCCAACCTAACCTAAAAAATGTTCTCATTAATCGTGATATTGCATGATGGCATTATTATGCAGCAGAGTCCCTCCACTAGTAGGAGGTCAACGCACTTCCCTGTGCAGTAACTCCCTCTATACATTTGCACTCATAAATCTTCATTCTTTAATGATGCAAGCAAGAAATGAGCACCATAAGTGGGTTGGATGGATAGGAATGTGTGCAAAGATGTACATATAGGAAATACATTTTTAGGTAAAGAATATGTTAATTTCTGAGACAATACCCACCTCTTCACACTGTTAAGCTAGAATCCTATGCTGAATTTGTAAAGAGGCCAGTATAAAGATTTATTTAGATGAGTTCTCTTCAGAAAGCACCTGAAAGAAACTCATCATATATGACACCCAAATGGTAGGATCTCTACAGAGGCATGCCCATGGGAAGGAGTCCACATCTCATCTCTTTCAAGTTATACTCTTTATCTAGATAAAAAAGAGGAAGAAGCACACAAGCCCCACGAGTTACAGGGACTAGTAGAATAAGAACATGTCTGTACAAATACTTACTCACAAGAGGTCAGAAAGCCAATATGTGTATAGTGGTTGACACATGTTCAAACTGTACCTTGTACTCACCTCAACTATACCAAACTTTTTTATTGGACCAGCACTAGCTGCAAAAGAAGAGCACAGTATAATGGTGCATGCTTACCTCAACTCCATTGAATGGACTCTGGCTATGGAAATAATACCCCATATTTTACCAACTGACACCTCTTGTTCTAGCTTCAGCAATTAGGGGTCCATCAGTGGGGATTTTCTATGGTCTGCCATCTCAGTAGCTAGGAATTGGTAAGTGACAAAGGTCTCCCATGCTTCATTCAAAGAGAAAATGGAGAAAAATTTATGGTGAGGAGACCTGGAAAAAATGTCCATAATCACATCTGTCCTTCAGCCAAAAAGGTCTTTTACAAGCACAATCCATTGAAGAGGGAAGAACCTCCCAGGTTGGCTTTTTTCCAGAATAGTCCATGGAATAGGTATGATATGGATCAGACAGTAGACAGATATATAACTACACCACAAGGATATCTCAAGTGTTCTTACAAAAAAACCCAACTGGCCATGGAGATACAGTTACGACAAAAAGTGTTCATACTCCTGTGTTGTGCGTAGTTTTTTCCTCATAACTTAAAAAGTATCACAATTAGGATAATGAAACTATTGTATAGTATAAATATTATACTAACACACATTTACAAAAATAAATGACAAATAAACTTTATAAACAAATAACCAAACATAGGAGGGGCAGAAAGTGTTCGTGCGTCTACTTTAATGGTCAGTTGTGCAGCCTTTCAGGTGAATTACTTGGCACAATCTCTCCTTATCGCCCTCAATGATCGTTTGACAGTACTCGACTGGTATTTTCTTCCATTCGTCTTCACAGAAGGCCTCCAACTCTTGCAAGTTTTTCAGATGATGCTGATGAATCCCGGTCTTCAACTCATGCCAAACGTTTTCAATTGGGTAGAAATCAGATGACTGCGATGGCCACTCCAGAACGCTTATATGTTTCCTCTGCAACCAGGATTGCACATATTTTGATGTTTGCTTAGGGTCATTGTTGTGCTGGAAGATCCAACGATGCCCAAGCCGCAAGTTCTGAGCATCATTCTTGATATAAGTGCATAATATATCAGGAGCCAGGGCAGATGGTATGAGTGCTTTTCATTATCCTAGCTTGATACAGAAGTTTGGGAATAAGCATACCCCAAGAGTTACAACCAGCCACCTAACAAGATCTCTTAAGCAAATATTATAAGAAAAGAAAATGTATTCATTTGTCTAAAGGTGGTGGGTTGACTGAAGGATGGCAAATGGAGGAAGGTAGTAACAGTCAGAAAATGAGACAGCCAGGTGGTGAAGATAGTGGGCAACAAAGGGTATGAGGTAGTCTCATCCAAAACCCACAGGAAATGAGCAGTGAGGGAATGAGTGAGGTGATGAAGTTGATTGGATGAAAAGTGAAACACTCTGTGAGCATTGATTTCCAATGAAAAGTATTACAAATTGATATTAGAAGGAGATATGGCTCTGGAAGATGAGAAACCTAGGAGACTGAAGAGCTAAAGACAGAAGCCTCAAATGATACATTTCCTACACTCACTTAACCATGCAGATACGGTTCATGAGTCAAAGGCCATGTCATAGATTTCAAAATTTTATTAAACTATTTTATGAACGTGTACCAATAAGTTTCATATCAAATTGAAGATTATAATTCAAATTTTAATATTATATATTAGATAACTTTTTAATTTAAAAGTAAATATTAAAAAACCCACCTAAATATTGATTTTTGTGTGTTATGTGGTATGTTGAATGCAACATTGGTTCAAATTAGATGTTTGTGATGTCCAAATACAGAAACTATAGTTTCTTACAAATTACATATTTAAATTACCAATAATGGCAAACTAGAATATAAGATGACAACCTACCATCTTTCCTATTTTCTGAAATATTAATATATTTACCGAATCAACCAAAGTGGCCACATACACGTCTTCAATTTTTAATACTACCTGCTTTTTATGTACAACTATTTTGCTCAATCAAAAGCTCCGAATGTCTCCCTAGTGGTTTTCTCAGCCTCTGAAAAGTATTTGCATGCCAAACTCTATCTTTACATGCTAGATTCAAAGAAGTAAGGAAAGACATTATTGAGCTTGAAATTTCATATTTCTTTAGATCCAAATACAGTTTAGTTAATAAGCTTGATAAATTATTGTGAAATTCTGTGGGATTAAAGTAGTAATTTATAATTTATGGTTATTTCAAAATGTATATAGAAAACTTAAAAACAAATTATTTCATTTCACATTATCTACATGTGAAATTTGAAAAAGCAACCTAGAGCAAGCAGCAAATGAGCACAGTTTGTAAGTAGATGTTATATTTTTTACTTACTGTTCTACGTTTTAAGAAAAATAACAACTAAAATTAGGAGCTTATCTGTTAATAGTAATGAAGTATATACATATATAATGTATTATAACTGAAATTTGACTAATTCACAAAATACTAGTTCACTAAAACACAGCCTAAACAGGTAACATTGTAAAGGCTTGTTTCATATACTTGGATATATTAACATGAGTAAATGTGTGTCATGTCATTGTAATTTCTGTAATGCTAGCTGTGCATGGCTGAAAGATAAATGTAATAAAATAATCAATATATAGAAATTTATAATGTTATGAAATTTAAGGTATTTGCACAAAACATTTGTTCTTTTATTATAATATGCAGTCATTCGTATTTCTTTCCCATTTTGGTTATGAGGTCAGTTACAATGACCATACCTGTAGAGAGAGAGAGTTTTGAAAATAACAGATAGATTTTCTTAAAAACATTTGATAATTACCTGGAGGTTATAAAAATTGTGTATGTGAAATTTGAACATTTTCTGATGCAAAGTACTTTAAGTGTTAAAAATCAGTTACTTTGCATGATGAACAGTTAACATTCAAAAAGAAAAAGCATCAGAAAAACATTAATCTAAAAAAATTTGATATTTTGCTTGCAAAAAAATCTTGTAATGTTTAGTAATGATCTGCACAATTTCATGAATGTACACTTAATAATTTAAAAGTTATAGCATGAAAACTGTAACAAGCACAAAATGGTTATGGACTGAACCTATACTAACATAGTTAACAACTTTCTTGATTATTACTGCCCTCTAAGTGTGCAATTTTTGCTTGGCACT
The DNA here is from genome assembly GCF_004210375.1 of Tachypleus tridentatus. Classification (NCBI taxonomy): domain Eukaryota; kingdom Metazoa; phylum Arthropoda; class Merostomata; order Xiphosura; family Limulidae; genus Tachypleus; species Tachypleus tridentatus. The sequence continues at coordinate 9,088,059 of NC_134829.1, read as the reverse complement.
AGGCTTGATACTCCTATCTAGCTCCATGTGTTTTGATGTGGTACAACTGCACTGTAGCATATGAATAAGCATGCAACAATCCTCCATCAACAGGATTGTGATGCACTCTCCTAGCACAACCGAACTCCCTCTATACTGCAGAACCCAATCTTTACTTTGAAATTAGGTACTAAAGAAACTTTAGAAGTATGAGAGCAAGTATGTACCTACACTAGAAATATATTTTCAGTGTAGGAAAATTATAACTTAAGATATTATTCCTCACTACTTTTCATGCAACAGCTAGAATCCTATGTTGACCTGCTTTTGTTCTGAGAACGAATCAAGCACATGTGTGCATATCTAGTACATAGCTAACACCAGTCGCCTGTGAACCTGTTATATTGGAAACAACAGAAAGTAGAATACAATGTGGAGGGTCAACTCTAGTCCAAAACCATGCAAGATTCGGAAAGTATCATCCAGTACAGAGTAGGAGGAAGGTCCCAGCCCAATCACATGTGAAGGATTATATTGGCTTGTCCAGATATAACCAACACTAGAACACTCAGCAACAAACCTATAGACAGCGGTAGGAAAGAGGGATTCCAGCCAAAGAAGTGAACTGCATATGGTAGATTAATCCAGTCCAAAATTTATGGGCATCTTAAATTGTATCTCAGATCTACAGCAGGAGAAGAGTACACACCATACATATCAGCAGAACATCACTGCTCTACTCTCAACTAAGTAGAAAGGGCTCCATTCAGGAGAATGCCTCCACTATCCATCAATCAAGCAGAAAGAAGCTTTAAAGTTCCAAGAACTCCTTTACTCCGAGGAAGAGAAAGGAAAAAAAGCACTGTAGAATACAAAGGAATGCAACACCAAAAAAAAGTGCAAAGGGAGGCAACAAAGCTATTTTTTAAATTAGAGTGAAGGATTAAACCAGTAACAGAGGGATGGACAGCAATCCCTGCCCTGCTTTACTTATGCTAGTTCATAAGTGTATAGTCCAGAATAGGCATAATTACGATGCAATACACCATAATGAATCTACTAGCAGTCTTGTTGAAAACATCCATCGCAAAAGTGAGCATTATAGACCGTAAAGGCCACACAGTGCAGATATAAGTATCAGTACAAATGAACAGACACCACTCTCAAGAGAGCAGGATCCAACAACATGCAAACAGAGATCAATGCACAGGAAAAATAAGAATATTTATCCAATTATAGTTGAATGAAGGATTGTAAGATGGTGGCAGGAGACAAATACAATCTAGCGGAGGAGGAGATAGCCAGAAGATGAGGGTAATGTGAAATAAAAATGAGAGGAGTGGTCCAGATGCTGATTGGGATGGGATGATCTACTCTAATGGATAATAAAAACAAGCAACCATGGACATAATAAGATGGCATATTTGTGAGACGATATTTAGAAAAGGTGAAAGTCATCAGAGAATAGGAATAATAAGCCAAAAGAATACATTATTAAATCCAAGTAGTAAGGATAATCAAGGAAAAGTATCTGAATAAGGAAAGATTCCAGTGGAAAAAGATACGAAAATGGGAATCGTATCGGGCATTCATCTCTAAATGGGAGTATAAATGTAAAATAGAAGGTAAAGAAATTGAGAAAGGCAAAATTATCCTCTTGAGAACAGAGGTCTTGGAAAGGAAGGAACAATCTGGATAAATGATTTTACAAGTGTTGTCATAGAAGATACAAGAGATATTGATGGTGAACAAACTCAACTGATGATGTCTAGGACTAAGAAGAGCAGGAAATAGGTCTTCAAAGAAAGGTAGTAAAGGGAACAAGAGCAAATAGGCTCACACAGAGGAAGACCAAGTGGATGTAAGACAACATTAAGATTCCAATCTATCAAAAGTTCGAGTTGGGGAGCACAAAAAGAACAAAACAATAGGGAGAGAACTGAAGAAAATAAAATGAAAGTGGGAAAAACAGTTAGTAATGGCCAAGGATGCCCTATAGTTAGCAATGGTTGATACAGAAAGACCACTGTCAAACAGCAAAGTGCAGAAATCAGAAAAATGAGAGACTGCAGGATGGGAAAGGTGAAAACCTTGACATCAATGGACAAAAATATGCTAATAAATGGATAAAGGATGCTATTTCAGTGAAAAGGCTAGTCTTTTTTGCAAGGGACTGAACAAAAGAAATGCATGAAGTGAAAGTGTTGGAGCAAGTGTGTGAAATACAGACAAGTGAGGCTGATGAAGAAGAGATGATGAGAAAAGAAGAGGTAATGGCAATGACAATTGCAGAGACAGGTGTATACATTGGCTGTTGGCCCCAAACAGGATATTCAATGGATAAAAACAAAAGTAAGATATTTGGTGGCCCTCGCAAAGTAAGGTAAGAGATCAATAGTCAAGTTGTCAGAATGGATCATGACCACTTTCACCACCAGAACTAGAAGAAAATGATCCAATGTCTAATGGGCAGCTACAAGTTCCAAAACATTGATATGGAGACCTGACTTGACCAAAGACTAACATCCCAAGGTCTCTTAAATGTCCAAATACAGCACCCAATCCATCTGCATCTGTGAAAAAAGTGCAAATCCAGTGCAGGAGGTGGAAGAGGTATTGTTCCTATCCACCAACTAGACAAAATAGACATGAAGGAGGAAGGGAGATAAAAATGAACCAAGGAGATTCCTGGAGAGGTCCCACTTATGAGCTCTCATATGAGCATGGGTGTGTTGCACTCCAATTGGTGGAGAGTTGTCACGTTTACTTGCATGCTGGTGAAGGAGTACTATGTCAAAACACCTGGAGGTAGGTAGGAGTATCAAGGCTTATGAGCAAAAATTGCACACATAGAGGTCAGTATTAGTTGAAAAAAATCTATTATGTGGTTGGTTGGTTTGTTGTTTTATGGCATAAAGCGGCTAGACTAAGTGCGCCAAACATCCGGTAAGAAGTTAAAATTAAAGCATTAACATTTATAGAAGGAAATTAAGGTGTAACAAGTCAAAGTTTAACTTTTGAATTAATACATAAAGAGCATTAAATCCAATTTTTACACCTAGTTTACAGCAGTAAGAGAAAAAACAACAGTAATACAAGTTCTAAAGGGCTTTCTGTAGCCTAATGGTAATTATCATAACTTGCCAAGATGACTAACAGGCAAGTTCAAATATCAGCATTAGTCACCTGAAGTTGGCCTTTCCAGTCCTGGTCTTCAGTTTTTTGATGTTATGGCCATTTTCAGGAAGTAAAATAATACAAGTTTTAAAAGACTTGTAGCAAGTTTAATTATTATAACTCTTCAGAATGACTAACGGGTAGTTCAAACATCAGTGTTAGACACCTGAAGTTGGCCTTTCCAGTCCTGGTTTTGAGTTATTTGACGTTACAGCCATTTCCTAATTTCAGATCGAACTAGATCTACTTTGATTCTTAGAAGGGAATCACATTAAAAAAGGTCCAATATGTATACATTAAAAACTTAAATAACATTAGAAAGATTAATGGTCTTTAAAAAACTAAAAATATTTCTAAGGTAGCCAGTGTCATCATCACCAATAATACTAACGTCCTGGATAATCCTTAAGTCAAAACATGCTTAAAATGGTGCCGTCGTTGAGAGGCAAGACAGTAAAATGTGGCTTATTGTGACTTGAGTGTTACACAGACAACACATTAGTGCATCAGTACCAAATACAAAAAAGAAAACAATGAGTTAAAAAGCTGTGACCAATTCATAGTCTAGTTAGGACAAGTTCCTCTTTCTGATCCTTACGGAGGCAAGACGCCAAAGTCCAATAAAGGGTTTTATTTGGAAAAGCTTGTTTTTGTGTTGCTCACTCCAAGTTGACTGGCAACTAGCATGAAACCGAGCCTTGAATACAGGACCATATTTCATGTATGGAACAGACACAGCAGTGACACCACCAGAACAAACAGATTTAGCTGTGGTGTCAATGATCTCGTTCCCTTGAATAACAATGTGGCCTACTTTTGAATATTGGCATGAACAGGGTGAAAATGAATGTGAAGCAATTCCAGGGCCAGTAAAGAACTAAGCGAGTCAGTATAAATAGTGTAATGTGAGTACTGCTTAGCTTCTATGTTATCCAGTGCAAGAGAATTGGCATACAGTTCAGCCGTGAACACAAACTGTAAAGGGGGTTCTGTGCACAACTACTGAACCACAACAAACCATGGCAGAACCCATAGGGTCACCTGTTTCAAACCATCCCTATAAATGGACAGATGGTTTGAAAGATGCTCAGCAAATAAAAGACTGTACATTCAATCAGGAGTATCTGCTTTTCTCAGATGACTTAAAAAAAGGTCACATTTAGGGATCGTACTAAGCCATGGTGAGATAGGCTAATTAGTGGATACAGTAATGTTATGCAAGGACAAACCCAATTCATCCAACTGTGCCTGAATACGAAGGCCACAAGGAACAATGACAAATCATTTGTCCTGATAAAACATGGCCCATCGAGAAAGGAAAACATCACCCTGGGTGGGATGTTGTGGTAAGGATCAAAGTTTCAAAGCTGTAGCTGCTCAAAGTCAGTTGCAAAGGCTGAGATGTAGAGGAGATTCAAGAGACTCTGTGTACAAGCTCTGGACTGTGGAAGTGCTGAAAGCCCCAGTGTAGAACTGAAGTCCCTGATGATAAATGAGGTCCAGCATCTTCAAGGCTGAGGTCCTGGCAGAGCCAAATACCAGCAACCCAGTCTAGTTTTGATTGAATAAGGGTATGATATATCTTTAGCACAGAACATGTACCTGCTCCCCAATTGGTGGAAGAGTGGACAGAGAGGATGTTCAGTGCTCTTGAGCATTTGAGTTATAGCTGCTTGATGTGCAGTATAAAGGTCAGCTTATGGTCAAAGATAAGCCCCAAGAACTTTTTCGAGGACCACAGGGGTAGCTCAACTTCACCAATACAAAGTTCAGGATCAGGGTGAATACCATGTAGGCAGCAAAGTGCATGCAAATAACTTTAGAGAAAGAGAGAGTTAAAATTGTTTGCTGTGGTCCACTTAAGAAAGTGACTGAGGCCAGTCTGTAGCTGCTGCTCAATATACCTCATATTCGATGATTGACACGAGATGTAAAATTCGAAAACATAGAGTCCATTTGCAACTGTAGTGGGGGTTGTCCAGTAACGGCATTAATTTTTTTTTAGAGAATGGTAGCACAATAGCCTGGTTCCAGGCATCAGGAAAATATTCTCCTGCCAGATTCAGTTAAAAACACTCAGAAGAATAGCAAGAGAAGGAGGAGATAGATAGAGCAGCAGCTTGTAGTGTTAATCATTAGGTCCGACCAATGTACTGCCAGACCGATGAAGGGCCAGTTTGAGTTACACAAGTGTAAAGGGGAAATTATAGTCACAGAGACAATCAGCTTGAAAGGAAAGAAGTGATCGCTCTGCCTGAGTCTTGATGGCTAGGAAGGTGAATGATGAAGAAGAGGTGCTAGATACCTGGCAGAAGCTTTCATATAGAGTGCCAGCAATGCTCCAGGTATCAACTACTCTCTAGCTATCAGTGAGCAAGATTGAGATGGGGAAAGAATTGTATTACCCACTAACCTTTCAAGTCTTGTACTATATGACTTTGGAACTAGTGGTATTAAAGATGCTGGTTGTGAACTTAATCCAAGATCCCTTCTGGATTTTACATCTTACCTGCTGAGCATGTGGACAGGCCTGCTGGAAAGCGATGTGGTTCAAGAGTGTGGGATACCTACGAAAAAAATCCCAGGCCTGTTTTTTGAGCCTTCCATAACATGTGACAGGCAGGATTCCACCAAGAATGAGGATATTATAGAAAACGTGTTGAGGTTTTAGGAATACAATGAGCAGCTGTCTGTATAATACAGTCAGTCACTGCTGCCACGCAGTCTTTACTGATGGCTTACAGAGAATGGCAGGGTCAAGTCCTGTGAGAGCAGTGAAAAAGGACCAGTTTGCTTGATTCAGCTTCTACTGGGGCACATGGGTCAGGTGGCATCTACCATGTCCAGTTTCTCTCAAAATTATAGGAGAATGGTCACTGCCTCTTGGGTTATTGTCAAGCCTTCGTGAAAAGTGGGAGAATAGAGAAGGAGAGCAAATTGAGAAATCAATAGTAGTAAAGGGCAGACTAGGTGCATGAAAATAAGTATAAGAACCAGTATTAAAAAGAGAAAGGTTGTGATCAGAGAGCATACGCTCTACAGGGTGACCCCTCCCATCAATATCAGCACTTCCCCAGAGGGAATGACGTCCATTAAAGTTACTCAGGATTAAAAAGGGAAATGGCAACTCTTCAATGAGATCATCAAGGTCTGATTGATCATAGATCTCTCCAGGTAACAGGTAGAGAGAACAAACAGTGATGGTACCATCCAAGAAAATAGAGATGGCTATGGCCTCCAAGGGAATTAAGTGGCAAAGACAGTGTAGGCACATGCTGATCAACCAACAGTGCCCCCTCCATGCACTCATTCATCATACAGCTTGTCATTTCTGTACAAAGAAAACTGCCAATAGATAACTGTATCAGCAAGTTCCAGAAATGTTTCCTGTAAGGAAAGACATAAGGAAGGTATGAAGCAATCAGTGCTTTGATGCCATCCAAATTAGAACTTAAACCTTAACAATTCCATTGTATCAAGGTGGCCAATTTTTATTTATATGCCAGCAAATTGGATGGAGAGCACTTCTGTTTAAAACCACATCTTTTCTCTTTATTCGAGGGAGGTCTGTCGACCTCCATGGATTCTGTCCTGGGTCAATTGGGCAGGCCTTTGTTGTTTGAAGAGAATTCCAGTGACTGAGGACATGAACAAATGATTGATCATTTTGCATCTTGGGGTGGGAGAAGATGTTCTCGAGGAAGTTCCCATACCTGGAACCAAAGGAAGAAGATTTTTGGGTTTGCTTGAATGTATATTAGGGACAGAGATGGGGGTTGAAGTTAATTCATCAACTTTTTAACCATAGAGGTTAAAAAACTTTTCATTTGAAGGCACAAAGAGATCTGTCTGCACTCCCACTGTAGTAGTAGAATGAAGTGCAGCGGCATACGTTCAAGATGAAGTGGTGGACAGCAACTTTCAAGCCTCAGAGTAAGTAATGTTTTGAACTGTTTTCTTCCAACCATTTAGGGCAAAAAACGAAAATTGGATGGGTGAGAACCATTGCAATTAATGCAATGAGGTTCCAATTCACATTCACAGGCATCCTGGTCCTTGCCACCACAACAAGCACATGTCAAGGAACCTAACGTCTTTGAGTGACTGAACCACTGACATGGAAACATCTGAGAGGGTTTGGAATGTATGGCCTTATCTTGCAATTAAGATAACCTGCCTTGATGGCACAATCACCAGGAAACACTAGGGTGCAGAGATCATTCTGTGGGCAAGACACAGTCCAGCTGAGAAAAGCAGTCTACAACAAAGTTCATAGTTCTTAGCACATGGCTTATAATTAGGTGAATCTATTGGGAATTGGCCCAGTAAAGAAGGTTGGAGGGTTGCAAAGTAAGGGTCCTAGATTGAGTACCCCCTTGGCAAATAAGAGAGAAAACAACTGTGCAGTTGTTGGAATGGATCATCAGTAATTAATCAACAAGAAGAAGGCTCATCATGGGTCCATGTTTTTAATGTAAGAATGCCATTCAGAGATGCTCCCCAAACAGAGAAGGAAGCATCAGTAAAAATGTACGTCCAGTTTGAGTGGAGGTACTGGAACACTGGTTGTGGTATTGGATTAGTCTAGCTAACAACACAGATCACTGAGTAAAAAAGAGACAGGTAAGCCATTTTGGTCAAAAGTTCTCATGAGTGATTACACTGGTCATGCAAAGATCATGCAAAGAGGTGCATATGTGCATGACCCAAAGGGATAAATGGTTCTAGCAGAGTAATGATCCCAAATAGCAATTAAACTTCTCATACCATTTGAGTAAATGAGGTACACATCCCGATGGATAGAAGTTTCAGAGTCCACATGTGAATGAATGATGGGATACAGCTGAAAAAGGAATAAAATTTACACATGAACAAGATATCAGTTAAAAGAGAGAAAAAAGAATTGGAAGTTTTGATGAGCTACCCCAGACAGGTAACTTTCCTCAAAAATAGAAAGTACAAAGGAAAGACTCTTCTCATGAATAGGACAGGAAAGGCCAATCATTCCTTTAGTAATGTAGGTGGCAATTGAAGGCTGCAGCTATGCAGTTGAAGGAGCAAGAGGCCAACGCAATTCTAAATTGAAGATCCCTAACTCGAATACATGATCCAAATGGATGAAGTGAAGAAAACATCTCAAGAACAAAGTGTTGAGGATATGAAAAAAATGCATTTGAAATATCAACCTTGGTCATTCCCAGTCCAAGTGAAAAGAACCAATGGAGAGAATATAAATGTTTTGTATGAAAATGAGGAATGATCATTAAATGATTGAGTAAGGAAATACTGATAAGACAGGCCTGCAATGGTTTTATTGTCTTGACATTTTTACATATTCTACAGTAATTCCTGTACACTGAATCCAAAAATAATATCAATTTTTCTCTATCCTATACAGATTTTTCACATCATATGTACTTTTACATAAGTAAATCATTTTCATTGAAATCAGGTCACATTTTGTTACCCTTAAAATGTTGACAACCATAGGCTAAAGATTGCAACATAAAGTCTTATTGATAGTTCTAGGATTCAGACATAACAAACTTAATAATAAAGAAATGTTCATTGGGATAAAAAAATAATAATTTAATCTTTATTGTTTTTTTTCAGATTTGTACGAAATCCTGATGTGATAGAAAAATTGCAGGTCTATGCAATCACACATTTGAGTATATACTGTACATTTAAAGTTTTTCAGAATAATGTTATTTTGATATGATAACTTTGCACTTACAAATAAAACTAAAACATGTTTTGTGTTGTATGTGTTACTATATAAAACACTTAATAACATTGAAAACAATATCTAGCTTTTGATATTTGAATAAAGAGTCAGTTTTGTCCTTATTAATCTTTATTTCCCTTCCATCCTAAAGATGAAAATGTGTTATGAACAATTTATGATGTATTCAACTTCTTCCATGTTTATCATAATTTTAAAATCATTTTTGGAGTAAAAGGAAAGATATTTTAGTCAGATGTTTTAGAATCTCATAAGCATTCACTTTAATCATGTTAACAACATGAACTGTTGTTAAAGGTGGAAACGTTTTGTATTGATGAATCTTTATATTGACAAACCTTTTTTCTTGCAGAGGTTACATAAACTAATTTGTTAAAAAGGACTTATCTTGCCTTCTACAACAAACTGTTAGAATTTATTACCCATTTTAATGTCCTATACATCAATAAACATTATTTTGATTGCTAGAATTTTTAACTACTTAATTAATGTTTAAAATTTAACCTAAATCACATCAAGTAAACTACTGTTAAATTTTAAATAATAACACTATGTAACAAAATGTTTACTTTTTCTTGTTCAGAAAGTATTATTTCCTAATTGCTTATGCCTAAAGTAAATGGAAAAAAGACCTATTTTTCTCTTCAAACTTTGCTTTGTGATTTGGGAGCATATAACAAAAACATGAATGGGAGACTATATTTGGGGGCTGACACATGAAAGTGATTTACATTATAGTCACAAATCTCGAAAAAATACTCAATTCTAAACATTTTTGTATAACTTTAATATAAATACATGTAAACCTTGATTCATATAGTTTTTATTCAGACTTTATGTAAATGAAAATGTGCAAATTTGCCAGTTTTCACATAGAAAATAAGTTAATTTCTAAATTTCATTATCCAGATCACAAAAGCAAAGCTTGAAGGGAATAATGGCCATTTTCCCTACTTTTATGACATAAAAAATTAAGAAATAGCACATACTATCCAGGAATAAAATTTGTGTTCCATAGTGTAAATCTTAGCAACAAGCCCTTTACACTTTTGTTGTTTTATAAATTTTATTTAGTTTCATAAAAAAGCAGTCCTAATGACTGCTGATCCAGATTTTGAGTATGTTAAAATTATTAATTTATTTAATATACAAATGCTGACACAAAATGTTAAAGTATTTTTTATAGTTGACATTCAGCAATTTTAAATTTTCTATACACTGAGAAATGAAAAATTTGTCTGACATTTTGAATATTTTTTATGATTATAAAATATTTTCACACAAGTCATAATTAACCTACTTGATTTTATTACCAATAAAATTTTCATAAAAATTATTTACATTTTAATATACATGCACACACATTGTTTAAATCTTCATCTTTCTTGTTCTCATTGAGTTCTGGGATTTCTTCTTCAGATGTAGTATTCTGCTCCTTTGGGGATTTTTCTATCTCGATATAAAGTGAAGCAGCTTTTGAAATGAGAATTAAATGCAAAACACACTACAAGAACATTTTAATTGACCTTACCTGTTACAATAACATACTGTTACTACAAAAAATAGAATTTAGTAACACAATTAATTAATGAATCTAGCTGATTACTTCAGAGCAGCAATTACATGTATTCAGTGATGTCGAGAAAACCCACTTACAGAGAAATATATATGCAAAAATGGATTAGTGTCATGTAAATAATAAACTACTCAAAATAAATTATTGTGATTATTACTGTTTTTTGATTATTCTAACAATTAATTATTAAAATTACAATTAAATCACTTGACATGAAAATAATCACAAAATTGATATTAGAGTTTCAGTTTATTACTATTTTGATTATTCCACTATCCAAGTAATTTAAATATTAACATTATATTTGTTCTTAAGCACAGAGCTATGAAATGTGCTACTTGTGCTCTGCCAAGTAAGGGTATCAAAACTGATTTTAGTGTTAGAAGCTGTTTTTTGTTTTCACTTCAAGTTTATTCAGTTCTGAGTCAGCATAACCTGGTGATTTAGAGGGAAGTTGAGGGTGCCTCACATTTTAAGAGTTTTGGGTTCAATTCACATTGCCACCAAAATTGTTGGCCTCATCTTTGCTACAGCAAAACTACTAAGGCTATCTGCTATTGTCACTAACTTTAAACTTTAAAGAGAGTAGGAAACTGGCTGGCAGCACTCACTGCAAACTCTCTGGGTACCTTAGTGTTAACTAAAGTGTTAATTTAGTGTTTTGTACATGGTTTATACACTTATAACTTTGTAAATGTATTACTTCATGTTGTTATTATTGGATTATTATTATACCAATGGATTATTGGTATTCTGTCTACCAGAGGAAAGTAAACCTTAAATTTATCACTGACACAGAGGGTGTCTTGTGTAAGGAAATAAAGACCTAGAGGAGGGATCAGAGGGGATGTAACTCTCTTAAATTTTAACCTAAATTAATAAATAATGACACAGACTTTGAAATTGCTGGGTTATAACTAACTGAGTAAATCATTTATAAAATCTATTAATATGTTAACTTTGATTTATTAGAGTGTTGTAGCCTTGGATGTTACATAAGCAAAAACAGCAGTCATCTATGTGGTATATAGGCTCATACCAGACCATTGAAATTTCAAAAGGCAAAGACTTTTTCTTTAGTTAACTGTCTCAACTCTTTGACACAAATGGTGCAAATTTTGTTTGGAGCCCATAATTTTTATTTGTTTGCAAGCTTTATTCCAAAATACTCATAATATGCTTTTTTGATGACTTCTGTAATGATTTGCCTTCGTTTCTTTACATCAAACTTACTACAAATATACAGAATATGTTATGATCATATAAACACCTCGTTACCAAGGTAATTGGTAAATAATATTAAAATGCAAAAAAATAACATCAAAGTGCATGGACAAACAATTACTACCCAGAAATGACACACCATGCAGCCTGTTAATTGTTTATATACTAGTGGTTCTAGAATGACTGATAAGGCTCTCACGTTACAATTCATCTAACAAAATCTATAGTCAGTGGTTGTGAACACTTTAAACATAACAAATATAACCCAATTTCAAAGAAAATGATTCTCTTATGTGAAAGTACATATGGTATTTGATGTAAACTTTGTATGTGATGGAGAAAAATAGATATCACTTTCAGATTCAGCATACAGGAATTACTGTAGAACATGTAAAAATTTTAAAGCAATAAAACCATCATATGGCTGTGTAATGAAAAGGATTCTGGGAAGAAGACTGATTGTGGGATAGGCATAAATGTAGAATGCTCTCCAATCCTTCCTGAGAGTGCTATTGCCAAAGCCAAAGGATATGGAATAGGGGACTAAAATAGTGGAAGTTTGGGATTCAAGTTAATGGCAAAATCATACAGTTGGGGTGTACCCAACCGAGAGCATAGCCAGCTCAATATTTGTGGTTTTAAGGGCCACTATGTAGAGAGAATCTGAGATGTGATAAGTAAGCCAATGATTGTGATGGCTGTGAGCCCTGCACAGTAGGTCCAAAACATGAAAACACAAGGGCTGGATGCTTCCTTTCCATGTCATCTAAGAGACAACATTTGAGTTGTTGGAACTGATCATTACCATTATGTTCTTCAGAGATGGTAGTAAATGATCCATTGCTCAAAAAATAGTAAGGAGGTCCAGATGACTGATATAGAAATTCAACTTGAGTAAAGATTAAAGGCCCAAACCTTCTTGGGTGTTGTAATGTGTCCCTTCAGCATGACAGAGAGAAATATCCATAAAAAGGTGTGCATTTAGACAAAGAGGAAGAAGAGAGAAATGGTGTTCTTGTCCAGACATCAGGAAATATGTGTGTGAAGGGAAGTAATCTGAAGGATCCCTGGTGAGGTTTGCTGGTCATTAAGAACCAACTTAAGAGAAAACACACAGGCACAGCCAAGGGGAATATGAGTCTTTAAGGAAATCAAAGTTCTCTAAAGAAGAAGAACCTCTTGCATAAGGAGAATAGAGGATGATTGCACTTTCTGAATCGAAAGCTCCATTGAACACAAAGGAGAGAAGGCTGGGCTCAAATCAGATTGGTATCAAAGAACATCCCAAGATGAACAAGGTATTGTGTTAGGGGAGAACCGATTTCTTCACCTTCACTAGCTATCCTCTCTAAGGAAATTCCCTGTGGAAACTGTGTGTGGGTGGAAGAAGCTAAAAGAGATGGAGCTGGGAGGAGTCAGTCCTCCATGTAATGGTGGAAACAATGCCCATGAAAATGGAAAAAATGGGCAAAGGTTTTGACCACCCAATAAAAAATGTAGGGGGGGGGGCAATGCTAGCCCCAGTGTTAGAGCCCAGAACTGATATACACATTATTTGTGGATATGGTGAAAACATATCAACAGAATGCTTTGGTTACAGGGGTTTGAAGATAAGCATCAGACATGTCTGTCTTTGTCCTCCAAAAAGTAGGAGTAAATTCCCACAGAAAAAAACAGATAAAAATTCCAAGGTGAAGTAAAGAGCCTCCATATAATTATTCAGACTGGAAAGGTCAATAAAGGGATGCCAATCTCTGTTGTGTTTGCATAACATGAAAAACATAAATAGAAACCTGTTAGAGAACAAACTACCTGTTTTATAGTGCCCTTGAGAAGAAGATCCTGAGAGGCTGCACAAAAATTCCATTTGGATAATGATCAATGGGTCCTAAGGGGAAGGAGAAAAAACAAGAAAAAAGAGATAAGAGAGGAAGGGAGAGAAAGTAAATGAAGAGTTCATCTGATAAGACCTGAAGAACTTGAGAGTATGTGGTTAAAGTTTCTCAGATGCTTGCAAGATGAGTCAGTTTGGCCCCAGTGAAATCCAACCACATGGGATAGTTACCAGTACTGTTGGCAGTGTGCAGGCAGTCAGTGACCAATAGTACACTGTGATGAAGTGACCCATGAGGAGGAAATAGATAAGGGGAGCAGGATAAAGGGGCAGTAGTTAGAAAGGGTTGAGACAAATGTATAGATAGGGATAAGAAGGATGTGTGTAAACAAGTATAGTCCACTCTAGGTTTGACAATGTGGAGAGAAGGGGGGATGATGCAAAACTGATGCAAACCTCTCAGACAGACAACTGAAAGACTTAGACAAAAGGTGAATGGAAAATAGGTAACATAGCTGAGTAGTCAGGATTAGTTGAAGGTATGAGAAAAGTGCACAGAGGTATTGGATTTTGATCCTGAAAGGAGGATTAGCAAACTTGACTGCTGATTGTCAATAAAGTGATTCATAAAACAATAGTGTGGTAAAGTATGTGGTGGATTCAGTATGCTAATTTCAGATCATAACTGATTGGCAAAATGCTCAGTGTAGACCTTGATGTCAGGAGGAGGATAAAATATACATTATTTGGTGTTTCCTTTACAAGAGAAGAGTATGGATCATAACACATGAAAAACAAAAACAGAACAGAACAAACCTTGATACCAAATCCAGGAACAGACATTGAAACATCTCCATGGTCTGAAACCAAGGCTACACTGCAAGAGAAGGGGGAGAAAAAAGGCTTTCATCTTGTTCCAACTCCTTTGTGAAGGGGAAAACTAACTGATGTGCAGGAGATTGACCCAGCCCATATAAAGGAAGTCATTTACTAGCCTCAGCCAATAATGTCCAACCTGAAGCTGTAACAGGTTAGTAACCAACAATTTCAGGTGTACTAGAAGCCATGATTTGAAATTGAGAATTCTAGTACTGCACGAGTGGCAAGTACATGCTACAGAAAAAAAATGTAATGAAGTTAATATAAATCCATTATTAAACTAAACAAAATTGGTTAAACAATAGTATATTAAAAGAAAAAATATTGAAGTTGAAACGAAAGTTAAAGTCACAAGAACACCAGCAATTCATTATAAAATAAATCAAACAAAAAAACAAGCACGATATCTGACCATAATCACACAAAATAGAAAAGTGAAGATTGGATTCTATTACACAGAGGAAGTCAGCTATGCTAGGAGGGTATGTCACGCTCTTGTTCATGGAAGGTTGTTACATACTTATATACATACTACTGTGCAGCTCAACCACATAGCAAACTATGTGGGAGTATCAAAGCTAGAGGTAAGTGAAAACTGTAAAATACAGAAAGTAGTAGAGATCAGCAAAAGCTATTTTGTGAATGGAAGATATATTGGAAAGTATAGTTTCTTTTTACTTTTAATAGATATGCTATGTTTTGTAACCTGCAATGCTTGTAAACTTGAATTTTATTTATATTTATTATGTCCACCAAGGAAATAAATTTGCCATCTATTTGCATGCTTAGTTAAGTACAATGAGCATGGCAGGAGGGTGCAAAATATTAAAATGACTCAAACCTTTATTTAATATTATTTTTAACTTTACCTATTTAAATAATGCAAATTAATAAACTGACTAACTTGATACTTAATTATTTCTAACCATAGTTGCAATTTGTTTTAAATAGAAATGTAATTAACCTTATCTGTGACATTAAAGTGTGTTTTCATTATTTATTACTCTACAGATACATGGAATATGTACACACTGCAATCACTTGTAAAACACTGAATCTAAATCATAATATTTTGTCATGATTTAACTTGTATTTTTATAATACAGAAAGAAAATCATGAAACTATCATAAAGCAGAAGTAAATTATAACATAACCTTTCATGTTTAACCTGACAATTAAATATTGGATGCAAAAGGTTAGATTAGATGTTGTTGTTTGGTGTTTTATGGTGCAAAGTAACTATGCTATCTATGCTAAACAACTGGTAAAAAAATTAAATAACAGTAAAATTATTATAAAGCAAAAAAGTTAGAAATCTGTATTATAGAATCTGTGAACTTTTCTTCCAACTTGCAGTGAAAAATGGAAAAACTAAATCTATCTTAAATCATGATGTTTCTGTTTAAATAAATAACACTTAAAACCATTAAATATTTAGTTAATCAATTTCTGTATTATAATCCAAGAAACACTAAAATAATTCTTAAGTTTCTTTAAAAAAACTTCAATGCTGATTAATTAAAACAAATAGCAATTATCATAGCAAGCTTTTTCTGCCAGTCTATCCAATGTATCAGCAAGTTTAAAATCTTTGGAAAAAGAAAACATATTTAATAACAAAAGATCTCAATATATAAACAGGACTTACTTCTAATTTTGGATATGAAGTCCCCTCAGCTTTACAAACTTCCAAAGGTTTTTCTGAACATATTTCTATTTCAGTGATAGTTTCTTGATCATTATTCTCACCATTTGTGCTAATGGTACCTTTCTCAGTTTTGATTTTTTTATCATTACAAACTTCCTCACTGTAATTAAGATTGGGCATAAGTAAATAACCTTTGTCGTTGAGGAAAAAACCCATGCAACAGAATCTGAACTGGAAGTTTCAAATAAAAAAATCTGTTAGCTTATTATATGATTTTGAAGTGGAAGTTTCAAACAAAAAGAACCTTCTAGCTTATTATTTATTATTACTTTTACAACTTGGAATGTAATATTTATTATGAAGATCAAAAACTATTTAATTATGTAAATATTTAAAATCCAACATATCAACAAATTTGAAGCATTAGAAAAAAAAATTAAATGCCAGTTTAACTATGATTATAAAACACAATCTATATCCCAAATTTTACCAAGATGACACTTTGGAGAATAAATTGTTTTTGCAAATAACAAACAAAACTAAGTTATATAAAAATACTAATATTTTGCAGAAATTATACATTCCATACCTACCTCGCAATGTACCAAACAAAATCTTCCTATACCGAAAGTTAAATGAAAAGAATTTATTAAGTATAACAACAGAAACGAAATTTAAAAAAAACTTTTAAACAACTAGAATATAAATTTTATCACTTACAAAAAATTACTAATTTTCAATAACTATCAAAGAAATTAGTAAAAAGAACCAGAAAAATAAAAATTCACCAAAGAATACCCCAATATTTAAGAATTAAACTACTTCTCTATACAAAGAATAATATCAAACAATAATTAGCAATAATTCTTTCTAAGTACATCTCTTGAACTTGTTCATTTTTATTATCTCATGTGACCAGTTATACTAATAATGGAACTCTTCCTTAAATACTACTGGAAAAACTTTATTATGTGATGTGAAACTCTCAGCTTCATGAATTTTTTATCCTGTGTGCATGTAGATTTGCAATAGGGGTCACGATTTTCTCACTGAACCTCCCTTTTCTATTAAGGAGAATATTTTCTCCATTCTCAGAGAGCAGATATGTCACATGTGGATCTAATACAATGGCATCATTTTATAAATATAATAGCACTTTCTCTTGTATATCCACATAAAAACTTTGCAAGATGTGGATGGATTTTCACCAAAGCTGGTATGGAGGTTCATGGGAAAATACACACAAATTTTCAATTTTGCAGTTACTGTGAGTGTTTTGCAGGGTTTTTACCACTACTTTACTCCAGTTAGTGGATCTTCACCATATTTGGCATGAAGATTTGTTGGGTCCATGAGGAGATACATGCAAATTTATGGTTTCACATTTTGTGGTTTGCTGTTTTTATGGGCATTTTGTTTTTTTTTAAAATCATATAAAGGAAACAACCCCAGCTGGTTACCATAAATGTACACAATTGTTCACAACATTAATATCTAAATGTCACTGCTTGTGTCAGTTCCCCCCACAGACTATATATATACTGACATATATATAATTTTAAAATACAAAAAAGTAAGATCTTAAAAGATTTAAAGAAAATATTGATAATTATATTTTTAAAATAAGTAAACAACCATATCACCCACCATGTTTATTTTTTGAATGGAAATTATATTTTATTAATTCCACAAAGAATTAATAAAGAACCTTAAACTTATCTCATTATAAACTAGCTATATTTATCAACATCTTTAAAAATAAAATGAATTCAAAAACAGTTTATTATTACCCTCATTAATACACCTGAATGTAATTTTGGTTTTCTGTGTAAGATATTATATGCACACATTTTATATAACAAAATAAATATTGCAAATACTTTTACTTACAGTACTTAAAAAAAAACTAATTTAAAGGACATTAAAAATGGAATATCCATGCAGATTATTTATCAATGTATATTCCTTTTTATATGTAATTTTAAAATTGCATAAAAATCCTGTGAAGTTCAGATTTATTACTAATTCTATAAAAACAATTATCAAATCTGTCTCCATAATACTAAACAATATTCTAGATAACTTGTTTGAAAAAATGAAAACGTTGTTTTCAAATAAAATTCAGTTTTGCAATGTTTAAATAATTTAAATTCTTTAAAACTGCCAGTTCTATTTTTACATACGACTTACTACACTGTATATTGTAACAGCCCTAAAAGATCTGATTAGGATTTTCAATGATCTGTTTGATAAATTTATAAATAATGAAATAACCATACTCAAATTTAAATTCACTTGAATTCAATATGCAAATATGCTCCAATTCTGTATTTATAACAGTTATATTACTTGTAATGAACAAGTATATAAGCAAACAGTAAATATTCCAATGGGAATTAATTTCTCTAACTATGGCCAACCTTTATCTATTCTTTCATGAAAACACATTTATAAAGCAGACTAATTCTTTTAACATTTACACTTTCCATTGTATACATGATTTAATATCTAAAAATAATATGAGCTTTACACTAAACTTAATATATCCAACAAAACATGCAACAGAAGGAAGTAATAATAATAATAATGATGTCCATGCTAATTATTAAACTTTAGGCATTACTTTTGTAGAAGGCACTGTGTGGTTGACTATTTTTTAAGAAAAGAAGAGAATTCAATGTTATTTCATGTGTATTATGTTACAAGATATTATATCTCAATTAATAATGTTTTTAATAGTCTGTAATAGATATAATTTCTTCATGGATAATATTTTATTATTAAAAATAAACTGGAAGATAACAACTATAACAACAGACATTCAAAGAAATACATTACACTACTTTTACTAATCTGTAAAATATCTTAGAACTTAGCAATCAATAAAGGAAAAATAACTTATAAAAATAAATTAAAGAGGCCATTAGTTACTTTGACTTATACACCCTTGTGCAAATTAATTGAAACAAATGGTCATTTTACAATATTTTCAGCATGGCGGCTGGTGTAGGCTCGCTGGACTGCTGATTTCCTTTAATAGTCATTTTTTTCACACAGACATCATCATTAGCTGTGTTTTGCAGTACGGTTGGTCTATTTCTGGGATATATGATGGAATTTTGAGAAATATTACGTCATTCAAAATTGCGTTAGAAAGGCAAGGAGACCAGTCAAAAAACAACTTCTTACCAACTCAATGAAGAAAAAATGGTATCAATGGGGTCTGAAATACAAGAACTGGATGCAAGAACAATGGAGGAAGGTGTTATTCAGTGATGAGACTCATTTCTTCATACAGGGTCAAAGAAGTCTGCATGTTCGCAGATCTCCAGGTGAGAAACTTTGAGAATCTCACATCAATCAGTTCGTAAAACATCCCTTGAAGAAGATGTTTTGGGGCTTTTTCAGCTACTATGGCATCGGAGACTTACATATCATAGAAAGTATGATGCAAGGACCACAGTACATCGAAGTTTTGCAGAGAAGAGTCGTTCCAGAATTGACAAAGAGATTTCCAGATGGATCTCGCATTTTTCAGCAAGATCTGACTCCATGCCACACATCGAAACTTGTGAAGAATTTTATGACTACAACACAAATAAAGGTGCTGGACTTGCCTGGAAACTCTCCAAACTTAAATCTTATTGAGATTTGTAAAGAAAGACTTCAGGGAAAAGATTGTATTATGAAAAATAAGCTAATTGAGGCCATAATTGAGGTGTGATACCGCAGTCCAAAAATTAGTAAAGATTGCAGTCAACTCGTGGACTCAATGCCAAAGCTGATTAATGATCTTCTGAAAAATAATGACAGTCATATCATGTATTAATTTGTAATTTTTGGATTCTCGGAAATAAAATGCAAAAAAAATGAAAAAATTGTAATTTTCCATCTTGTTTCAATTAATTTGCACAAGGGTGTAAGAAGATAATTTTACTCAGTAAACTGTGAAAGAAAGACGTATTTCAAGTAGCTGGGTTTGTTTCAGCATTCCTGCATTATACTTAAATAAATTTTCAATATAAATGGATGAGGTTGGTAGTAAGAACTATACAAGAGCTTTTAATGTAGGGATTCTTGTTTTATTTAACATCTTATAGTTCTATTTAATGTAATTTTGTAATGGTGGAGGTTTGAGTTTAATTAGCAGAAATGTTAGAGCGGTTTCATTTCTACTTTAAAGAAATTTAAGGGTAACTGCCTTTCACTTTTTATAACCAACTGTGAGAAGGCAATTATCCTTAAAAGTTAGCTGTTAGAGGTAGCTCTCATATCCTTTATATGTCCTTAGGTGCTTCACATTTAAAACCACCACCAAATCAACCATATCAACAAAAGAATAAGCAACTTTGACCCACTTTGTGAAATAGTCATGATCATAAGAGTATACAGGTGACCTCATTCTATTCCCATGCACTAGTGATATCCAGAACTTTTCTTTAAAGAGGAGAAACAACAATTCTTTGCTGAAATTTCCCCTTCATCAGGCCAGCATTTTCTCTGGGTGATACATACCATGTGGTGTTCACATCAGCAATGAATGTCTTAATTCAAATATGGCCAGAAGAACTGCAACTGAATGTTAGCACCAATACACATAATGTCTTAGTGCTTTCTAGTCTTTTTGTTGCACAAAGTCTGGTGAATCTTGTGTCTCATAGCTTTAGGACCACTAGCTGTAACATGCATTGAAAACCACTACCTGATGTTTATAATAATAGTACAATACACCTTGCCGCATCTGTAACTGTTCATATGAGTGTAACAATTTATGGTCATCCCTGCTACGTTCCTCAGTCTGAACTAATTAAGTACCATGTTTCATCACACTGCATAGCAAGGAACACTCAGGTTAGATTTGGGTTTTCAGCTGTTCTATCCAGAGCTCCTGAAGCTCTAATCATTACATTGATCCACTTGTGGAATCTTTTATTGTGTGGCTTCTCAATGCTATGGAACGAATGATTTCAACTTTCTATGATGTTTAAGATTAGAGCATTCAACAAACAGACAATGTGACAATTTGAACATTATCTGTTTGTTGAATGCTTTAATCATGTCATAGGCCTAGGTAATATGTGATTAAATCACTCTTGCAGTGCTGTTATCTATCATTTTATCATACATTTAAAGTTTCAAATGTTCTTCTAACAATGAAGAGGCAATCAGAATACAACAAAAAACTACAGACTTCTTATTTGGTCACAGGTTGAGGCTAATCTCACACTACTGCTATTTTATCAGGACCCATAGATATAGCTTTGCAACTAGCAATATTACAGAGAAATTATACTTCCATGAGCATGAAGACATACTTTCCAGGTTTAAGTTTTGAAATTGTCTGTTTTTTTATCCACAGAAATCTATTTTCAGGTTATCAGCTGCAGAATCAAATGTTCAACCAAACTCCAATGTGTTGTTGAAATATAACGGGCAATTCTCTCACTGCAGTACATTCAGTGTAAGCTCCATTAGCTTCTGAAAATAGTGTGTGTTAAAAAGTCTGAATAGCATGACTCAAAACTCTTACAAGCCACCTAGTTCAACTTGTCAGCGTCCAGATACCAGGACTATCACACTAAACCAACTAGGACTTTCTAATGCATTCAGATATACATTTATTTATGGTAATAGAAATGTGCCAAAACAAGTTACTTCATTCATCCATCTAAAATTGCTGAAGAACTTGGTAAAAACTATGGAAGATGATCAAGAACTCTCTGGAATGTGAACAATTCCATCCTTTAACATCTGTTGTATTATTTAGCACTATCCATATCTGTAGTGGTCTGGGGCAACACAAAGTTGTTTAGTTAAACACGTTTTGCCTGTACTTATGTTGCATTGTTGCTGCTGCATTCAGTTTAGAGTTTTGCACAATTTTCAACGAGGGACACTATTCATATTTTTACTTTAGGAAGAAGCATGGTGAATATAATTCTAGCACTGGTTATTTACTCTTTCGTTACCATGCTTATGACCATGTGCATAATTGCAGAAAAACAGTGGCATTTCATGCTGCTTGCTTTCTGAACAAGAAACAGCCTATTTAACATATGGGCTCTAGCACTGACATATTAAATTGTTCATAGTAACCCACGAAACACTACTTGGGTACATGGGGTTACTGGGACCTCCTCTCATAATACCCTCACGCACTCTTCTTGGAGTTGATCTGGCTAACATTCTATAACTACTGTAGAACATCATTTTGCTAGTTGGCCAAAATGCTGATACCATAAACAAAACTGGCAACTACCACCATTATTCAGAAAGCAAAACCTTCAAAAACCTTCAAGATAGTCAAAGAGTAACTTCTCCATTCAAGAGAACAAAATTCATATCTACTAGCCCAAGTGTTGGTTTCACCCAAAGCACCTAATATACTGCATTATCTACCAAGATTCTGGCCTATCCATATATCAAAAATCTTTCACCATTGTATTCTGGCAGGTATATATATAAATATTATTTCAGTTTTAAGAGAAACTTGGGCTAACCATCAATTTTTTTTTGTTACAAGTTTTCATTTCATTTCATTCACTTCCAATTGTTAACTTTCCTTCATCTGTTCCACAATCAATCTAAACCAAACATTTTAACAACCTTGCTGTCTAGCAAGGTAACATAACAATGTTTAGGGACAACAAGGAAAGTTCATCCAAGGTACCATTTTAGTAACCCTCCTCTAAATTTTTTCCAATAATTCACTGTCTTTCCCAAGATAAGGAGCCAAAGACTGAACACAATACTCCAAATGTGGCCTAACTAATGACCTATACAATAAAATTATAACCTCTTTAGATTGTATTCAATATTTCTACAGATACAACTTAAAATGCTATTTGCCCCACCACTGCTTGGATGACTTAAGAGACTAATGAACCTTTCTTTACAGCCTATTCTTTCAAAACACTCTTAAGGTTATTCCCATCCAAATTATACATATAATTCAAATTATGATATCCCATATGCAGTATGTCACATTTATTATAATTAAAACCCACCTACCATTTATTTTCCAAACTTACTAAATGATCTAAATCCTCTTGTAAAACAGCAGAATCCTCTTCACAACCAGCAATACTTAAAACCTTGATATTATCAGCAAATTTAACTAATTTATTGAGCATTCCTTCATCTACATCATTAATGTAAAAAAACAGAAATAGTCCTAAGACTGAGCCCTCAGGTACACCATTTGGAATATTAATCCAGTTTGACTGGTTGGTTGGTTGGTTGATTTAGTGTTTTATGGCACAAAGCAGCTAGGCTATCTGCACCAAACATCTGGTAAAAAGTTAAAAGTAAATTTAGTAAAATTCATAAAAGGAAATGAAGGTAAAACAAAACAAAGTTAAAAAAAACCAAAAACAATACATAAATAGCATAAAACCAATATTTACATCTAGTCTACAATGTCAAGAGAAAAACTACAGTAATACAAGTTGTAAAGGACTTTCTGCAGTGAAACTGTAATAATCATAACCCACCAGGAAGACTAACAGGTAAGTACAAAAACCACTGTCAGTCACATGAAGTTCACTTTTCCAGTCCTGGTTCCGAGTTATTTGACGTTATGGCATTTTTGAAAAGTAAAGTAAGAAAAGTTTTAAAAGACGTGTATCAAAATTATAATAATAACTCGCCATGATGACTAATGGGTAGTTCAAACAGCAGCGTTAGTCATCTGAAGTTGGCCTTTCAGTCTTGGTTTTGAGTTATTTAATGTTACAGCCAGTTTCTAATTTCAAATCGAACTAGATGAATTGTGATTTTTAAAAGGGAGCCACATTAAAAAGGTGTAATGTATAAATTAAAAAATTTAAATGGTATAAAAAAAAATAATGACCCTTAAAAAACTAAAAAAAACATTTCCAAGGTGGACAGTGTCACCATCACCAATAACACTGTCTAACTTTATGGACAAACCTTGGACAGAACATGCTAAAAAACGGTGCCATCGTTGAGAGTTGTAAGGATGACAAGAAAGTAAAATGTGGCTTATTGTGATCTGAGTGTTACACAAACAACACACTAGTGCATCAGTTCCAGATAAAAGAAAATGATGAGTTAAAAAACTGTGACCAATACGTAATCTAGTTAGAACAACTTCCTCCTTCCAATCCTTATGGAAACAAGACGGCCAAAGTCCAATATAGGGAAAAGCTTGTTTTGCATTGCTCAGTTCAAGTTGACTGCAAGCTGGCATGGAGCTGAGCCTTGAATACAGGACCATAGTCCATGTATGGGAGAAGCACAGTGGTGATAGTGCCAGAGCAGATGGACTTAGCTGCAGTGTCAGCGAGCTCATTCCCGTGAAAACCAACGTGGCCCAGTATCAAAAAAAAAACAGATAGAAGTAGATGTTAAAGAGAAATGGGTCAGTTGGTTTTGAATATCAGTGAGAACAGGGTGTAAACCAACGTGAAGCAATTCAAGACCAGTAGAAAACTAAGCGAGTCAGTATAAATAATGCAGTTTGAGTACTGCTTAGTTTCTATGTGATCCAGGGCAAGAGAAATGGCATACAGTTCAGCAGTGAACACAGAAGCTGTAGAGGGATTCTACGTGCAGCCATTGAACCACAACAAACAATGGCAGAGCCCACACAGTCACCTGATTTCAAAGCATCTGTATAAATAGGAATGAAGGGATGGTTCAAAGATGTTCAGCTAATAGCAGGAAGACTGTGGCAGATGACAGGATAAGTCACATTTGGGGACTGTAAAATCCATGGATGGATGGGCTGACCAGTGGATACAGCAGTGTTATCAAGGACAGACCCAATTCATTCAACTGCACCTGGATATGAAGGACAAAAAGAGCAATGGCAGAACACTTGTTCTGAAAAGCATAGCCCACTGAGGAAGGAAAACACAACACCAGGCGGGATGCTTTGGTAAGGAACGAAGAAGTTTCGAATCATACAGTAAAGACAGTTGCAAACAGAGGAGGTGCAAAGAAGGTCCATGAGACTTTATGCATAAGCTCTAAACTGGGGAAGTGCGGAAAGCCCCAGTGCAGAGCCGAAGTCCTTGGTGACGAATAGGGTCTAACATCTTTAAGGCTGATAGTCTGTGCAGAGCCATAGACCAGTGATCCATAGTCTAATTTTGATCGAATAAGAGCACAATATATCTTTAGCATAGAACGTCGGTCCGCTCCTCAAGTGGTGGAAGAGAGACACGGAAGATGTTCAGTGCTCTTGTACATTTGACCCATAGCTGCTTGATGTGTGGTATTAAGGTATAAAGGTCAAGTTTACAATACAAAAAATAAAGCCCCAACAACTTTGTCTCAGGGACCACAGGCAGCACAACTTCACCGATACAGAGTTCAGAATCAGGCTGAATACCCTGTTGGCAGCAAAAGTGCATGCAAATGGTTTTAGAGAGAGTTAAAGCCACTTGCTGTAGTTCACTTCAGAAAATGACTGAGGGCAGTCTGTAGCTGCTACTCAGTATACCTATATGTTCAATGACTGGTATCAGATGTGAGTCGTTGACAGAGAGCCTGTTTGCAACAGTGAGAGGGAGTTGTTCAGTGATGGCATTAATTTTTATGAAACTGAAAAGAGTAAGACTCAGAACACAGCCCTGAGGGACTCAAGTTCCTGTAGAAAAGAACGTGAAAGTGTCAAACCCACACGAACTCGGAATCTCCTGTCCATTAAAAGTTAATAAAAATGGGCAAATGGCCACATAACCATATATATGGAGGTCTCACAAAATGCCATACCTCCATTTTGTATCATAAGCCTTCTCAATATTGGTAAAAGAATATTGATACTAGATGTTGTCGTTTGAGAAAGGTTTCTCTGATTGATGTTTCAAGTTGAATCAGCTGGTCCATGGTGGAGCGCTGTTGTCATAACCCACATTGGGTGGGTGAGAGGAGGTTGTTTGATTTCACAGAAACAAACAAGACGAGCATTAACCATCCTCTCTAACATCTTACAGAAACAGCTCGTCAAAGCAATTGGACGGTAGTTTGAAGGAATCTTGGAGAAAGGTAGGCACCAGGCATCAGGAGAAACATTCTCCCTGCCAGAGCCAGTTAAAACAATCAAAGGAATAGAAAGAGAAGCAGGAGATAGATGGCGCAGCATGTCATAGTGTATATCATCAGGTCCAACCGATGTACTGCCAGACCGATGAATGGCCAGTTTGAGTTCCACCAGTATAAAGGGACAATTATAGTCATAGGACACAATCAACTAAAAAGAAAGAAGTGATTGCTGCCCAAGTCTTGATGGCTAAGAAGGTGGAAGAAGGAGCAGAAGTGCTAGATATCTGGCAAAAGCTTTCGCCTAGAGTATCAGCGATGCTCCGGGTATCAGCTACTTCCTGGCCATCAGAGAGCAAGATAGAGAGGGGGACATAATTATATTGCCCACAGACTTTTTGAATCTTGTAGAAAATAACTTTGGAGCTAGTGGTGGCATAAATGTAAGAATGAGAACATTGGTCAGCACCATAATTCCATCTTTGCGAGTGGATAAACACCTCACTGCAAAAACTCCTTGGGTGAGAATCCAGCGACAATCTCCAACTCTGGGATGTTCTTCAAATCCCTCTCAACAATAACTCCTCATGATTAATTCAAAGTCGCATGAGGTGTAACCTCAATAGGTATATCCCCAACTGCCATTGAATGCAAAGGAAATCTCTCTAGCAACTGGGAGGTGTAAGCAGTGCAGCTAAAATGTTCCTAGCAACGGGGGTAAGAATATCGGAAATTTCCATAGCAACGGGGTTAAGCATTGGAAATGTCCCTAGTAACAGGGGTAAGCAATGGAAAAATTTACCCTATTAACGGGGGTAAGCAGTGTTGGAAATGACCCTAGCAACGAAACCTAAGCAGTGTTGGAAATAACCCTATTAACAGGTGGTTAGAAGTGTTGGAAATGCCTTTAGCAACAAGTGAAGCACTGTTGGATATGGCCCTGTAAACGTGGGGTAAGCAGTGTTTGAAATGTCCCTAGAAACGGAAAAGCAGTGTTGGAAATGTTTCTAACAACCGAGGAATAAGCAATGTTGAAAATGTCCCTAGCAACGGTGAGTAAGCAGTTTTGAAATGTACCGAGGAAGAGGTGAAGCACTGTCAGAAATATCCCTAGAAACGTAGGGAAAGCAGTGTCGGAAATGTCCCCAGCAAAAGGAAGTAAGCTGTGTCGGAAATGTCCGTAGCAACGGGGTAAGCAGTGTTGGAAATGTCCCTAGCAATGGGGTAAGCAGTGTTGGAAATGTTCGTAGTAACAGGAGGTAAGTAGTGTTGAAAATGTCTTTAGCTACGGTGTAAGCAGTGTTAGAAATGTCCCAACAGCGGGGGGGTAAGTAGAGCAACGGGTTAAGCAGTTTGGAAATGTCCCTAGGAAGAGGTGAAGCCCTGTCGGAAATGTCCCAAGAAACGTAGGGTAAGCATTGTCGGAAATGTCCCTAGCAACGGGAGTAAGCAGTGTTGGAAAAGTCCCTAGCAACGGGAGTTAAGCAATTTGGAACTGCCCCAGCAACTGGATAAGCAGAGTTGAAAATGTTCCTAGTAACGGGTAAGCAGTGTTGGAAATGTGAGTAGCAATGGGGTTTAGCAGTTTTGGAAATGTCCCAACAGAGGAGTAAACAGTGTTGGAAATGCCACTAGCAAAGTGCAGTAAGCAATGTTGAAGATATCCCTAGCAACGGGATTTAGCAGTTTCTAAATGCACCTTGCAACGAGTGGTAAGCAGCGTTGGAAATTTACCTAGAAACTAGTGGTAAGCAGTGTCAAAATGTCCGAAGCTACGGGGTAAGCAGTGATGGAGGTCCTAGCTACGGGGTAAGCAATTTGGAAATCTCCGCAGCAAAGGGTGGTAAGCAATGTCGTAAGTGTCTCTATAAATGGGTGCTAATCAGTGTTTGAAATGTTTGAAAAGCAGAGTTGAAAATGTCCCTAGTAACGGGAGTAAGCAGCTATGGAAATGTTCCTAACAACGTAGGGTAAGCAATGTCGGAAAGGTCGGAAAGCAACGGTGTAAGCAGTGGGGAAATGTCCCAAGCAACGGTGGGGTAATCAAATGGGAAAATGTCCCCGCAACGGGGTTTCAATGGTGCAAATTCCGAGCAACGGAGGTGAGAAGTGGAAATGTCCTTAGCAATGAGGTAAGCAGTGAGGGAAATTTTCTTAGCAATGGGGTTAACAGTGTGGGAAATGTCTTAGCAACAGGGTTTTCAATGGGAGAAATTTCTTTAGCAATGGGGTGAAAAGGGGAAACCCGTAGCAATGGGGTAAGCAGTAAGGAAAATGTCTCTATCAATGGGGATTGCAGTGGGGGTAATGTACCTAGTAATGAAGGGTAAGAATGTCGGAAATGTCCATACCAACTGGAATTAAGCAGTAAGGCTCCCAGCAATGGGAAGTATTCAGAGGGGAAATTCCCCGCAACGGAATGTTAGCAGTGTCGGAAATGTCCCCAGCAACAATGGGTAAGCAGTGGGGATATGTCCCTAGTGACGGGGTAAGCAGTGAAAATTTCCTCCAACAGGGGTAAGTAAGGTAAAGTCCCTAGCAACCATGGGTAAACAGTGCAGGAAATGACCCTAGCAACGGTTGTAAGCAGTGAGGCTAATGTCCCAACAAAAGGGATAAGCAGTGTTGGAAATGTTCCTAGCAACGGGTAGTGCTGTGATCAAAATGTCCCTAGTTACGGGTTTTAACAGTGTTGGAAATGTCTTTAGCTACGGTGTAAGCAATGTTGAAATGTCCGTAGCAACGGGATTTAGCAGTGTTGGAAATCTCCAACAGAGGGGAGTAAACAGTGTTTTAATGCCCTAGCAAATTGGGGTAAGCAGTGTTGGTGATATCCCTAACAACGGGGAGTTAGCAGTGTTGTAATGTACATGGTAAGCAGTGTGAAAATATACCTAGAAATGAGTGGTAAGCAGTGTTGGAAATGTCTTTAGCAAAGGAGTGTAATCAGTGTTGGAAATGTACTTCTACAGCACATTTAAGAAGTTTTGAAATATCCCAGCAATGGGGAATAACAGTGTTGGAAATGTTCCCAGCCACAAGGGATTAACAGTGTTGGAAATGTCCCTAGCAAATGGTTGTAAGCACCATTGGAAATGTCCCTAGTAATAAGGGTCCGCAATGTAGGAAATGACTCAAGCAATGAGGGGTAAGCTGTGTTGGAAATGTACATAGCAATGTTTGGTAAGCAGTGCTGGAAATGTCCCGAGCAACGGAGGGTAAGCAGTGTTCGAAATGTCTTTAGCAGCGGGGGGGTAAGCAGTGTTGTAACTGTCACCAGCAACGAAGGTAAGCAGTGTTGGAAATGTCCCAGCAAAGGTTGAAAACAGTGTTGGAAATGATCCCAGCAACAAGAGATTAGCAGTGCTGGAAAACCTTAGCAACGGGTGCAGCGTTAGAAATGTTCCCAGCAACGGGGGTAAGCAGTTTTGGAAATGTCCCGACATGGTGATAAGCAGTGTTAGAAATGTTTCTAACAAAAGGGTTGAGCATTGTTAGAAATGTCCCGCAAAGGGGTAATAAGTGTTGGAAATGTCCCTAGCAACGGGTAAGCAGTGTTGGAAATGTCCCCAGCAATGGGTGATTAGCAGTGCTGGAAATGTCCCTATCAATGGGAGTAATAAGCAGTGTTGGAAATGATTTTAACAACGGGGAAAGCAGTGTTGTAAATGTCCCTAGCAACGAAGGTAAGTGTCGAAAATGTCCCAGGAACGGATGGGAAGGCAGTGTCGCAAATTCCCATAAACGGAGGAGTAACCAGTGTCCAAAATATTTCTAGCAACGGAAGTAAGCAGTTCTGAAATGTCCCCTGCAATGGAGATTAAGCAGCGTTGAAAATGTACTGCAACGGTTGCTAAGCAGTGTTGGAAATGTCTCTAGCAAAGGGGTAAGCAGTGTTGGAAATATCCCTAGCAACAGGGAAAGCTGCTGGAACCCACCAACGGGTTGTCAGCAGTGGGAAATGTCCCTGGAGAGCTAATGTAAGCAGTGATGAAAATGTCCCTAACAACGCGTGGTTAGCAGTGTTGGAAATGTGACGAGCAATGGGGAATAAGCAGGTTTGATATGTCTCTCTAGCAACGGGGATTAGCAGTGTTGAAAATATCCCCAGCAATAGGGTGTAATTAGAGTTAAAAATGTCCGTAGCAACGGAGAGGTAACCAGTGTTTGAAATATCCGTAGTAACGGGAGATAAGCAGTGTTGGAAATGTCCCTAGCAACGGGGAAAGCAGTGTTGGAAATGTCCATAGCAACGGGTGGTAACCAGTGTTGAAAATGTCCCAAGCTACAAAGTAATCAATGTTCGAAATGTCTGTCGCAACGGGGTTTAGCACTGTTGGAAATGTCCCAACAGCAGGGAGTAAACAGTGTTGGAAATGCCCTCTAGCAATGTGGGGTAAGTGTTGAGATATCCCTAGTGTTGGAAAATGACGAGCAACAAGGAATAAGCAGTTTTGATACGTCTCTAGCAACGGGGAGAGCAGTGTTGGAAATGTCCCAAGCGGTGAGGCAGCAGTAGGAAATCTCCTAGCAACGAGTAGTAAACAGTGTTGGAAATGTCTATAACAACGGGTGGTAAGCAGTGTTGAAAATGTCCAGCTACGAGGGGGTAAGCAATGCTGGAAATGTCCATGTATACTGAAGTCGGGTAGGCAGTGTTGTTGGAATATCCCTAACAACGGTGAGATTAGCAGTGTTGTAAATGTACCTAGCAACATGTGGTAAGAGTGTGTGGAAATGTACCTAGCAACGAAGTGGTAAAGTATTAGTTTGGAGATGG
>NC_134829.1:8982466-9056707 GCF_004210375.1 Tachypleus tridentatus | reverse complement strand
AATTTGCTATTAAGTCAAAGAACAATTGTTTGCATAATGCTAAAGTTAGCAAAAGACACAGAAAATCAGTTGCTTGAAGAACTAAAAGACTTTTTCTTTAGCACTAGATGAGTCAACAGATGTTGGTGACACAGTACAGCTGATATTTTGGGTTTGATATGTAACTTTAGATCTTCAAGTGAGGGGAAATATGCTTGGCCTTTTTTGGATTACAAGATGGAACATGTGTAAATAATATCTTTGAGAAATTTCTTAAAATGTCCAAAAAACTGAATCTGGATCTTAAACAACTGGTTTCTGTTACAGCAGGCAGTGCTCCTGCAATGACTGTGGTGCAATAAGGATTTGTTTCTCTTTTTTAATTGAAAATAATGTGAAGTCCACGCTGCCATCTTTACATTGCATTTTGCATTAGGAAAATTTATGTGCTCAGATGTCTAAAAGTGATGAATTGAAAAATTTGATGGATATTGTTGTAAAAATTGTGAATTACATTAGAAGTGAAATCTCCCTCATCCATCGACAGTTTGTTGAGTCTTTGAAAAAAGCAGTGACTGTACTTTTGATGATCTTTCTGATTTTGCAAATGTAAGATGGTTAAGTAGAGAATAGTCTTGGAATGATTCACTTCCTTATTTCCTCAAATAAAAGAGTATCTTGTTGAAAAAGGTAATATTGAAAATTTTCCTAAAATTGAAACTTTGTCATGGCAGTGTGATTAGTACTTTCTGTACAACATGATGGCTCACCTGAATAATTTGCTTGAGGGAAGAGGTAAAATAATAAGCAATTAATCACAGTCTATTCATGAATTTCAATTAAAACTAAACCTCCTTGCGGAAAAATTACAAAAGAATGATTTGACACATTTTGCAAAGTTGAATAGTTTTATAGAAAATAATAAGGGCTATGATTTCTCTGATGCTAAAGATGATCTCTGTGTAAACTGGATCAAAAATGTATCACAAGAATTTGAATCACGTTTCTCCAAATTTAAACATTTGAAATTGATATTTGAATTTTTGCATGATCCATTTCAATTTGACTTAGGAAATTTCAGTATAGAAATTACATCTTTTTTATCTTTGGATAAGTGTGGATTTGAAGATGAGGTGCATACCCTGCAAAGTTAAGAACACATAAAAGGTAAACAAAAATGTTATGTCAGAGAGATGTGGCTCACTATTCTGATAAATGAGAATCTTCCAAATTTAAAGATAACAATTTCAAAATTATTTTTCATGTTTGGATCCACATGGGTGTGCAAGTCAACATTTGCTATGCCAGATTTTCTAGTATCTAGATACAGATCTAGGCTTGCTGACACAAATTTAGAGGCAGAGCTAAGATGCTTATTGAGCACAGATATTAAGCCAAATTTTACAAAACTTGTTGATGAAAACCCCCATCAATTTTCACATTGAAGGTTAGTTGAAATGCAATTATTTTGATTAAACTAACATCTTTCAAAATTTTTTTCTTTTAATAGTGTGGCCACTACGAAAAATAAGTCGCACACCTCTGGTCTAGATGAACCAATAGGTCTATTATTGTCTTACATCACTTTCCCGTTGACTTTGCAAACACTAAAAGATGGGTATGAACTTTGCCCAGGGCTTTATTTTCAGGAGTGTTAAGGTATAAGAAATACCCATCTGTATTACGTGATTATTTATGTTCTACATTAATTTTACTTTATATCACTGATAGGAAGGGAAGTTATAAATGAAACATTCCTAATATTTTGCAACTGATTGTAGTTGCTCATTGTCATTAATCAAAGTCTCAAGATTTTACGTACTATAATGCAATGTACAAATAATGACAGTGGTATAATTTAAATCTGAGGTTCTTTAATAAGCACACTATTATCTCACTTCATAATCATGATTATTAAAGATCAAAAGATCAAAGAAAGTAGTTATTTACACATCTTTACTGTCCGACTTAGCAACTGTGTGTGTGTTTTTTCATAGCAAAGCCACATTGAGCCACCTGCTGAGCCCATTGAAGCGAATCAAACCCCTGATTTTAGCATTGTAAATCCACAGAATTACTGCTGTACCAGCAAGGAACAATTTGGCAACTATTACAATACAGTATGGTTTAAAAGGTAAAGTTACTTTTTGTCCATTTTCATTAAAACTAAAATATTGTTTTGTTTTAATGGTTTGTATTTTTTAACAAAATGTTAATACACCAGAGCATGAATTAAGTCACAACACTACAAACAGTTTACAAAACAGTCAATTGAGATAAATATTATTCATATGTACTGTAACAATGCAGACAATACATACAATATGAAGTATGATTTTATACAATAAACATGTAACAAATTAAATCTGTGTGAAATTCTGACACAAAGCTATAAAGGTAAAAAGTATTTTTGTCTCAAGACTGAAAAAAAAAGATGTTCTAGTTGTACTCACAGATTAAAAAAATAGACACCAGCATAACACTCACACCTACTAAAAACTGGTACTTGTGTAATGATAATGTCACTTTAAATGCAGAACTTGGAGAGATTTATTAAACAATACCAAAACAACACAAAATCTATATTAACTGAAAACACAAACTCACAAAACACTGGTAAATT
Organism: Tachypleus tridentatus; assembly: GCF_004210375.1. NCBI lineage: Eukaryota > Metazoa > Arthropoda > Merostomata > Xiphosura > Limulidae > Tachypleus > Tachypleus tridentatus. Next base: position 9,054,105 of record NC_134829.1, on the reverse strand, counting down.
CCCATAGACAGATTTGTTAACACACACACACAAATAACTTGAGAGAAGAAAGTTTAAGACTTTTAAAATAATATATAATATATTAAATCATTAAAAGCAATAATGTAATTTCTAATCCAAAGGCATCTGGTTTCAGTTTTGTTGTACTTACTGCTTTAATTTCAAAGTTCAAAATAAATGAAACCTAAAGCAAAAGTGAAGGTAATTATTCTATTAACAGAATGGCTATTACTAATACTAGTACTGCAACGTTAATGTTAAAGAAATATATTTTCAAAATTAAGCTAATTAAAAGTACATAAAATGTATCTAATTTTTGTGCAAAATACTCTTATTTAATGGTATGATAATTAAATCCTCTTAATTACTTACCTTGCTTAGAGTAACGTATATTACGTAATATAAATTAGTGAAATTACATAAATTAAAAATTTAAACTTCAACTTGTTCTTTATAATTTTATAATTATCATTGTATTAGTATTGACAATAATGACAAATTTTAATAATTTTAAGAAAATATTAATTTTTAAATTTTAAAATAAACACAAGTAACAAATAAATATTTTAAACGTTAAAAACTATGAAACAAGCAAAATTTGGTTTTCTGCTTTACTTACAATCTAAATGTTTTTTCTTTGGGCCGATGATTTCTGCGGTCGTTGCCTTACACACAGTCCGGGCTAAGCCTTGGCCTGTTATAGTGTGTTTCGCCGCTGTCAATCTATCGTTTAGCGTTTGTCCCCCAGACATCATATTTTAACTGTTGCTAGGTTTATTTATTCGATATCAAACAATAAGTGACGAACTTATACTTGAATACTCAATATTTAGAATTTACAGTGAAGACAAAATTTCTATGGTCCAGTTTCAATCACCACTTTTTAATTCGTATACTTACTCGTAAACACCCCCTCCATTGCACAAATCTAATTTACACCTCTTCTTTATAAGTTCGATGTTGAAAGCCATCTAGAGAAATGACGTTACTATGAAGTCAACAGCCTATTAGCCAATCAGTGAACTTACTTGTTCACATAAATAGTTTCTTAAACTGGAAAAATAAACGCCCACAAAACATTTTTCCCAACTTTTCTCTCTGTTTTAAATCTGCTGTAATTTAGTTTTGAGATATTCATTACTTTAATATCCGTGAATACAATAGGCATTTTCTACGAAAATTACGTACACCATAATGAAAGTGATATATATGAATAATTTTTGCCATTGATGAAAAAAAATATGACATTGTTGGTTATAGGAACATTGCTGATTCGTTGTTATTGTCATGGCTGCTATTTTATAACGTGACCACCATGCAATGTGTGCTACGAAACTCTATGTGTGACATGTTTGTATTGCTCTGATGAAAGCATTAATTTCATTTCTCTATATTTCTCTTGAATAAGCAATGACTTAAAATGCATGCCACTTATACCGTAGCAAATCTACAAAGTTGATTTTAATGTGCAAATTTCGCACTGCTGACTTTGCAAATAAAGACAAAATGTGTTTGATGTTTATATTAGTGCCTTCTATCTGCATTTATTTTTTGTATACTACCATATTATATCTCAGCTTTCTTAAATAAAGAAAAATGATCAAAGTATATCAGATAGAAAACACTTAAAAGCTTTGCACCTCAAATATCTAATGTGGTCTGTGTTAGGAGGACAACTCTGAAGTAATTCACTGTACATTTAATTGAAGGTGTGGCACGAATAGAGCTACAAGACCTTTGTTGAAGATTTCCTTGGCTTCTAAAAGAGCAATATACATGAGGAGACAAGAACGTGCATCTTGATATATATGCAAGACGGTTTAATCCCTTACTTAAACATTACTGGGCTGTGGGTTGTGTATCTCACAAGAAGATTTTTCCATTTATTAAATACTCATGAAATTACTAGAACACTGGTCGTTGACAAATGTCGAGCCATATCCAAGTTTCACCACTTTAATGCGTGTGATACAATGTCATCGTCTTGAGATAGGAGTAAAAAGACAACACTCGATAAATGGAAGTATTATTATGAAGTCACATCAACATTCTGCACTTTGGCTGCTAAACTTGAGTCTGTAGATGACTGGTTCGTGACACTAGAATGTTTTGTTGTACTCTTATTTGATCAAGCCAGCATTCAAGAGCATGTCAATGATGATGAAAATAACTCTACGCTCAAATGTTCTTCCTCCAACACAAGTTACAATACTCCAGCACACCAGAAGGACTACTTACCAATTTACTCACTCTTTGATATATATTATATATTATATGTCTAAGCTTCTATCTTTTAGGGAATAATTACAAGGTAAGAGAGATGAAGGTAGCTAGAATATATGGCAAACAACTCTTCTGGAGACTATACAGGCATGTTGTGGTTGCAAGGAAGGATACAGAGGGCAGTGTAGCTTCATCAAGACAGTAATAAGGTTTTCTGCTCTCTGTCTATGTGATTCTCAATTGGTTTATAACTAGTGGAGACAGAACTTTGCGCTTTCAAGTTTTTGTGTACTAAATAATTTATTATTACCAATGTACTTTAATCACTAGCATGTATAAGTTACTTTTAGATTGTTTGAAATTTTGTTAGCATGCAAAAATAAATAGAATATGAAACTGCTGTACTTCAGGCTGGGCGTGTGCTGTCATTTCTTTGATATCTCCAACCACAATTCTGAGGGTGTGATGTATCCCACGAGTGTCTGGCTTCATTGGCAGAGGTTATGTTCTCTGTGGAAGTAAGGATAATGAACTTGATTCCAATGTCTATGAAAGTAAGTGTCTCTAAATTGGAGAATAAAAGAACGCTTATAAACCACATCGCTTCTAGGTACAAGTTAAATACAGATCAGTAACATCACACTTAATTTCTCAAGTAAATCTAGAATTATATTCATGTAATCAACACAAATATTATGTCATAAACTAACAACTGATTACAGTTAACACAAAATTCACGAATAATGACTACTTTGTTCAGAAATAATATTGAAATAAAACATTTGAAACCATCCACAAAGTTCAGAAATTTTTCAGCCAAACAAATGATACAAATTTCTAACTCACAGCTGCTCAAATGCAATAGGTAACTACTACATTCCCAGAATTTCGAATGAACAAGGAATCACGATTTCACTTTCTAATGGTTGAATCACGTAATCTACAAACATTTCAACTGTTTCAACTGCAAGCTATTCCTTCATCAAAGCAATGGAAAATTATGGGTCCAACACGTTTTTTTCACCTAGTGTAGTTTAGATTTTTAGCAAATCCTTGTTTTTCTCTCAGAAAAAATCAGATACTTATGAATATTTCAGTTTGCACCAAGACTGAAACTGCGTTATAACATTAAGAACACAGAAACAAAGACGTGTTTAATGTCACTACAGTAAAACTGATCTCTGTGGCTTTTATCAAATGTATCACATCTTAATATTCTAGGCTAATAAACTTTATTTGCCTGAATAGGTTATAATTTGTTTATATTTACGTTTGTGAATGTAGCAACACAAACTAGTTTATTAATATGCACATAAACACGAATAAAATTCAACTTTGCTTATATTTCTGCTTCATATCTTGCCTAGTGTGTGTGGTGTAGCATGCGATACCAGTGAAACATGCCTTCGTGATTTCTTTAATTAACTTACTAATGCTGAACCAAATGTGTTCCAGTGGTTAGCGTGAACGACTGGGGACTTGAAGTTTGGTATTTTATGTCGTATTATTGCCAAATAAAAAATTTGCGCTCTGAACTTTGGAGTTAAAGTTGTGTCATTTCTAGTTTATGATTCCAAAATGAAGGGTGGTTAGTTTAGATAGCCTTCCTGTAGCTTTGTGCAATGTTCCTCAAACAAACAAGCAAGAATAGTGCCTATTACTTACTTCCATAATTTACTAAAAAGAGTTTTAAGACTAGAATCTACAAATATCACTTATAAAGCAAGAAATTCACCAGATCAAGTTGTATCGTAAAATGTAATTACAGACCAAAATAAGCAGAATTTATCCGACTATGGTATAATTATTCATTCGGAAAAAATCCCATATTAAGTCAGTAACCACAAAATTCATGGATATGACTCAATACAATATATTAAGTACCTAAGGGATGACAGGAGGAATACCTTGACTCTTATAACACACTCATCAACATAAATAACCATTTTTGTCCCACTTGTGTCTTCCCCTCGGTGGACTCAGCTGATAACCCGATGTGGCTTTGCTATAAGAAAAAAACACACCCAACTGCTTGTTATCATCTAAAGGTCTTGAACAACCCAGTATATCAAATAAACGAAAAAAAAGAGACATAAATATAATAAAATGATATACATTTATTTATATAATCCATGTTCATTTGTATTGCTTTGTTATACTCCAGCTCACTTACAGAACGTCGGAAAGAATGGTATTCATCAACTATATCACCAGGCGCAGTTTTGCAAAGTGAAACAGCGTAAAGTTTTGCCAACTTACATGCAAGAGAATGAGTCTGCTTAGCAAACTGATACCAGAAATACCTGCTAACGTTCTCTCAAAACCTAATTTGAGTGCTTGAAAAGTAATATCCACAAATTCTCTTCAATATGTTAGATTATCAAAATCACCAGTCATGATTACTAGTCTTCGATGTTATCAAATATTTTCAGTTTTACAGAACGTTTGCTATAACCCACTAACTATATAGAAAAATTAACACAAAATGTCAAACTAGCTTGCTATGTAACTCCGAATATAAGAGTGACAACGACTTTTCTTTTGTCATTTTTCAACCAATCAGCTGCTCTAACTGTTCAATAAACACTCTTATAACATTTTTCCATAATAAAGCAAGGAAAACCCATTTCGTTCAATCAACTGGACAATAATGAAATGGCTACAACAGAACTGCTGTATATGCATTCAATCGTAAAATGCCACTTGACGGTTCATAAGGTCGGGATCACCATTCTCTTTCACTGGTCAAGCTATTGATTAATTTGTCCTTATTACTGTAAAATTGTATACTATGGGTAAAGAAATAAACGCTTTACTTTCTATAAGTATGGAAAACAAACTGCTATACATATGAAAAACAAACTGCTATAAGTATGGAAAACAAACTGCTATAAGTATGGAAAACGTTAACATTACGTTTGAGAATGTAAGAAACTACTTGTTGATAATGAACCAAGAAACAATGTCTAGTCTACAAAAAAACGATTTAATTGATAGAAAGCCTCTCATTTTGTTGGCTGACACTGATTCTATGACAACAATTGCTTGATCTTATTTGATAACGAAAGGTGGGAAATTACCTTCAGAGATGAAGTAAAATATGAATTGATGTGACTAGCACGTGGCCGTAAATTTTCAACAGGAAGAAAGTTGGAATTCATTCTCACTCTGTAAAAATGGTGCATAAGTAATTGACTTCGAGAAAGAGTTTACCCTCGCAACAGATCGTATGCAAAGACACATAAGTGAGGTTAGACGAACTTTAAATAGTTTTACAGTTTTCATCTAGATAACACATATGCGCTATACGAAAGTTACACTACCAAAAGCTGGACTTAAAATAACAACAAAAATGTGTGCATTGAGGTGATGAACATAGCTGATATGGAGTGCGATACAATCACGAACAGTTAGTGCAACAAACCGAAAGTCACCTGTAGTGATCGTACTTGGAAGAACGATGAAAGGGGAGCAGACAACTATATAACTTCAATTAAGACTGCTTTTTTCTTTCCTACTGAGCTTCTTGGGGAATTCTGTGCACTCCAGGATCCTCTTTATTTGTAGTCCAACGAAGACACCAACTTTGACCTTTGCCTCAGGCAGCTTAGGAAAGAAGTTTTGAAGGTACTTGAAGGCTGCAGACTCTTTATCAAGGGCTATGACAAATTGTTTCATGAAACCAAATTTCATGTGCAATGGTGGGAACAACATCTTTTGAAGATCCATTAGTGGCTCACACTTGACATTGTGCCTCCTCACAGAGAACTCGGTTCGTTGTGGCCAGTGCTTCCTGTTGTAGTATGCTGCGGTGTTCCTGCTGTCCCAAAGGCAAAGATAACAGGGAAACTTGGAAAAGCCTTTTTGGAGACCCATCAGGAATGCCACCATTTTGAAGTCTCGGATAACATCCCAGCCATACTCATCATATTTCAAGGCTTCTAGCAAGGTCTTGACGCTGTTGTATTCCTCTTTGAGGTGCACCGAAAGATATTTAAATTTTAAAAGGTCTGAAATTGAAGCAAGCAAAAATTGTCCGTTTTACCTTCCAGAGTTTTTGTGCAGTGCTCACAGGTAAAACGAGGTGCCCAGGGTTTGTCTTGATCCCTGACAGACATGCCCAAATACGCTTTGTAGGCTTCACACATTTTAGCAGATGCTGTCACAGAGTACTTTTTCGCTCTTGTCTTGATAAATTGGCCACATACATAGCAGAATGCGTCTGATGCCTTCTTTGATAAAATCAGATAGGTCTGTGTGTTCACTTAGGCAGCTAGAACTAAACGGAAACGGTGAGTGGTGAGCCACTGTATATATATATATATATATATTACTATAGAAAGTTCTAAAAAATTCTAAAAGGTTCTTGAAAATTCTTGTAAGTTCGAGAAAATTCCCCTAACAGCTACTCAGCACTGAATCTATCTGGAATGTTCTGAAAAATGAGTAAATTTGAAAATTTCATTTCCCACGTCACAAAGTTTGAAGAGAAAAGTAGGTCTTTTACATTTACTTTAGGCATAAGCAATTGGGAAATGACACTTTCTGCCCAGGAACAACAAAAAAGTAATAATTTTGTTACATAGCGTAATTGAAGAAACTTGCACAGTTATTGAAACCATTATAATAGTATCATTATCTCTGTTTCGACTGTAATTCTACGAAATTAGTTTATTTCAGTAAATTTGTGAGCTTTCGATAAGTGTAACAATTCTATGTCGTCAGATAATGTGCTAGGGGAAGATATGAATGTGTCACTAGAAGTTGAACACTTCTGGAATTTTGTCGCTATAATCCTCTACATAACTGAATGAATTAGCTTCATTGCAATGCAATACATATCTATGCTTAAAGTACTGCATCTATTAGAAATAGTTCCACTTGTTGTACTTGCCTTCGTAATTTGTGCTAAAATAGACAAGTTTGTCAAAACTTCATCAGTTTCTTCCTCGCAGTTTGAGACATCTGTTGGACTTAGTAAGGAAGCAACTACGAGTTGCTTGAAGTGAAAAGGACTCTGGATTTGGATTTTTATTGTTTCTGATCTACTGCCAAAGGACAGTGAATAGATTTTGTAGGCAATCTTGGTTCAAGTGATGAGGAAGAAGATATCGTGATTATCATGGATATCTTTTCACAACAGTTTGTTTGTTTGTTTTGGAATTTCGCACAAAGCTACTCGAGGGCTATCTGTGCTAGCCGTCCCTAATTTAGCAGTGTAAGACTAGAGGGAAGGCAGCTAGTCATCACCACCCACCGCCAACTCTTGGGCTGCATTTTTACCAACGAATAGTGGGATTGACTGTAACATTATAACGCCCCCACGGCTGGGAGGGCGAGCATGTTTGGCGCGACGCGGATGCGAACCCGCAACCCTCAGATTACGAGTCGCACGCCTTAACGCGCTTGGCCATGCCGGGCCGACTCACAACAGAAGTAGTGGGTAACTATCAACTTAAAGTGACAATAGAGAAAATCAAAATATTTAAATTAATCTCATTAATATGCAATTTTTGTAGTTTTCTAGAATAGAATATGCTATTACATCTTAAGCAGTTGTGAGGGCGAAGACTAGAGCTATTAGTATGACATTCATAGTTGGAAATAGGTTGGGTATGTTTATATGTTTTTCAATAAGCTTAGGCATTAGTATCAAATTAGTTGCTGAGTCTCTGCCATAAAATATGATTTTAATTCAATTAACCTTTCCCTCTATTACCTGAATATCAAGTTTATTTAGACTGATGTATGTACATTTCAATAAACATTCAAGGTCTTACATACCATGCTTTTTTTCCATCATCTTAAGTGCATGGTATGTTAACTCTTACTGTTACTAAAGAACTGCCATTGTTAGAACTCATGTCGTATGCTATACTAGGCAGGTTTTACAGGCTATGAATGTTGAAAGTAATGAAAGTTAATTGCATTATTATTGTGGAAGTGTTCAAGCGGATGTTTCTCTTTAGATTCCAGGCCTCGTATTATGCAAACCAAGGTCTGGTTTAGCAAAAACTATGTTCAACTTAGTGATCCAAATATTTTTACTCCCTCTTCGATGTCAGAAGATATTTGATATGTAAGATCAGACTTCAGGAACATCTATTCAAACACCAAACATACAATCTCTCTCGTGCTGATACGAGTTGCATGTTTTGAGGTCAATGGATTAATATGTTTCATTTACACTTGGCTTGAAGTTCATGCCTTGAACCACTTTGGAATGTTTTGACAGCTGGTAACTTGATCCCTTTTGAAATGTTCAGTGAGCTTTGGACTTTGAAATTGCACGAATAAAAAAAAACTTCAAAACTATTTTACTTCTTTTTTTCTAGGGACCAAGTGGACGTAGTTAACTGAGAAACAAAACTCATTTTTTGAAGATCAACACAGAGAAACCTTAAACGAGTTCTGCATTTTAATGTTTTTACTACTGCTGCTTCTAAATTTTCTACTTAGCACCCGATAATTTGTTTTCAATTTTTTAGTTTTTTTTTCATCTTTGTAAATTTACAATATTTGCCAATGCTAGACGTGAAACTGTTTTTTTACATCTATTATTGCTTATGAATAGCAGAATGATTGCGAAGAGTTTGATAAAATAGATTGCCACGGTTCGCGTCAAACTTTTTAATCAGCTCAGACTTTATCATCTTCCCGAGATCTTTGTCAAAAGGCCAACTGATATAACAACATTATATGTGTTAATAAGTTTAAAGCTTTTATTATTTTTGTGATACAATGTATTGAAACTTCACTCACTTCCACAATAATCTTTGTGGGGTATTTGGCACATTGAAAATAATTGGTATAATGTACCATAAAATGTAATTCAAAAGAAAAAAAGGAACGCAAGTATTGAGTAAAAATAGAAGATATATTTTAGTAGAACGAAAAAGTAGGCGGTAATTTAGATAAAATGTCAAGGGTGTGTGTGTTTTCTTATAGCAAAGCCAAATCGGGCTATCTGCTGAGCCCACCGAGTGGAATCGAAACCCTGGTTTTAGTGTTGTTAATTCGAAGACATACCACTGTACTAGCGGGGGTCAAAAATGTCAAGGGAACGATCAATATTAACATGATTTTCACTTTATTATAAAGTGGACGAAACTTTAGTTTCCAGATAACGCAAGATACTAACATTGAAGGTTTGTTCATAACCTGATAACCTTCAAAATTAGTTGCACAAGCGTGATGTTTCATAGCTCTAGCTGCATTAAAGTTGTCTAGAGACATATAGGTCTCCATGAAACTTGTAAGATTATACAATGTGAGATTTTCGAGTTTCGAGAACGTTTTTATTAATGTTAGCTCGCCTACAATTTAAAAATAATTTCTACGTCTACAAAATAATAGTGTTTAGGTACACCTGATTACCGAAAAAAAATCGTGCTTCACAATTAGATTTACATAGTCCTTAACTGTGTAGATCTTAACCTTCTAGATTCTTTTTAAGACAAAAGAATAACATGTTTGACCTACAATTCCTTGAATAACTGAAGTTTTGTGCTACATACATAGAGAAAGGATATTTATTTACAGGAAAGTGTTCAAAGGAGAGCTACTTTAGTGATTCCGGGAACAGAAAGGATGTATTTTAATGGCAGGTTAATATTTCTATTTATTTCTCCTAAGAAAAGAGGGATAAATGATGATATTATCAAATATTATTCAGGAGATTAATAGAATAAATAACGTATTTCTTTCTATTATATTCTGAATATAGTAGGAAGAGAGGACACAATTATAAAATTCAGAAAAGACAATCTATTTATTGACTCATGTGATTAATTACTACCAGCAACGCTTCCACTAGTGAAAGCCAACATTATACAGGGTTTAAAAGAGAATCAACAATTTTTTAATGAAGGATAGGTTTAGATTTTTATATTTGTTCGAGGTGCTGTGTGCAGGACAGCTTTTAAAGACCAAATAGTCCATAGTTGTTTGCATTTTATGTTATTCTGAGTAGTTATTTAGTATTTTATGGTGAGGTGAGTGACTTTCATTTCTCTAACATTTTGCTGTATTAATATGGTATGTATCTATGCTTCCTTTAAGTATTAAAGCTACTTGTAACGTGACGATATTTTCATGATTGTGTTTTACTGATATTCTTAATGAACTGGTTTCTCTGGTAATTATTCTAACAATAGTCTCTCGAAGATTTTGTTCGAGAATTTCATCTCTTTTCGTGTGCGTGCATTTGTTTCTCTAGCTATATTTTTTAAATCTTGAGTCGACTGCCACTTCCACTCACTCTTCAAGAATTACTGTTATTGTTTTTTTTTAAATATCTATTATTTCCATGTGAATGTTTGTTGTCATTTATTTTATTCATTTTCATCTAAAATCTGTGGTACCTTAGGATGCTGGTCTGGAATGGTTTGTGTAACATTGAAAGAATGAAGTGATGACTAATTTTTGAGCCCTGAAGTCTCTGCTTTACATGGAAGATTCTATTGTCTCTTTTACTCATTCTTCTCTGCTTTACATGGAAGATTCTATTGTCTCTTTTACTCGTTCTTCTCTGCTTTCCTGTTCCAATAAATCTTTTCCATTTTCTTGCTTGAAAACGGAATGCCATACTCATGAGTTCAAACTACTGTGCATGTTTTTATTTATTTATAGTTGTGTTGAGAATGTTGAAGTAGTGCAAAACTAATTTGATCTGTTGTTTAATTGAATTGATTATTTGGCAAATTACTTTTAATTATAGTGAATACAAGATAACGCATCTGAATTACAATTTGGATCATAAGTTTAATACAGATGAGAACTTACTTGATAGTATGACAGACAAAAAGGATCATGGAATGGTGGTCAATAAATTAGTCATGCCACTTGATTAGTATTCTGTTGTTAACAGTGAAGATAATATAATAAAATGATATATTTATAAGTATATTGCTCACAGTCCGAATTGTTAATTATCATTGTACACAAATTAATCTTTATGACTAATTAACAAGAGATATTGACTATTGTAAAAGGTTCAGGGAAGAGCTGCTAGGTTGATTTCTTCAGTATAGGTGATAGTAGATGAAGAAAGCAGATAATGTAGATGCTTATTTTGTTATACATGTATTCATCCAATTTTATTGCTACCTTCAATTTATTTATGTGACCATGTTTCATTATCAGACGCTTTCTTTTGGTCTGCTAGTCAGTTTTGTTTATGTTCATTAAAATAGTGAAAGCTATGGGTTTCTTCGTTTATGAAAATATATTTATTTACAGCACAGAGGTAGTCTGAAGTGAAATGGTCTCATTCTTCTGAAGTCTTTTGCTAACTTGTGTTGGGGCATAAATGTGTTAAAGGTATATTTGTGGCTGATTTGGGGCGTCTGAGGCCTCTAAATGTACAGAAACTCAAATGGAATGCCTAATCTGTTAAATTGGGAAACTAAAGATTCTAGATGAGAAACTTTCTACATTTTGAGGTTTACTCTGTATGCCAGAGTTCTGTTTCAGTTAGAACTCTCGATTCTTATATTTTTGTTTGGCTTATAAGTGCTAGATGTCATGAAGCCTTCTAATCCTCGAAGTTCCCTCTCACTGGACACTTGGGATGCATGAGTGTGGTGGTTGGACAGAAGTTTCTCTACTCCTTTAAACCTGTTGAAATATCCTCAGATGGATTCCATTTACTTATGGATACCTTTCTTAAAGGGAAATTTTTATTATGATTGTTTTCACGGTTTTGTTATTATGTAAAAAGTAAACAACATATTTCTCCATGGGGTCTTACTCTGGAAAATTTTGCCTAGATTTCTGGATGTTATGAGAATCTTTGTTATCCTTTTTTTAATTTCAGTGAGAGTGCTACTGCTGCTTATATCTCTAGAATGGTTGTAGTCGTATCATGAGATGTTACACTGTTTGCTTTAAGCTTTATTGGTAAACTCCAAAGGTGTTATTCATTTCGTATTTGGCGTCCTTTCCTCATTTTGTTTGTAATTGTTTACCATATATATGTACTGGCATCTAAACAATTGTTTCAAATTTTGTCTTACTACCTTCATCATTTTATATCCTTTATAATAACAGCTCGGATTCATCTGATTGACTTTCAAACTTTGGTTTGAAAGGTGTTTTATTTTACTCAAAGAGCTTTGTTTATATGACATCTAAATGACGTGTGAAAAGGATTTTATTTTCTCTCTCTCTCTCGGTAACCACAGTTATTTTCTACCTTAGAAATCATGATACAAAAAATAACCACTAAACCAAAAATCCATCAATATACAATATAAGTTCTAAATTGTTCTTCCAAACGTTAATAATAATAATACGTTATAATGTTTAGGTGTTAAAAACAGATAATTTCTAACCTTTTTGAATTCATATTTCGAGAAAGCTTGTTCATTAGAGAAAACAAAATGACACCAAAAAAAAGAAAGGTTAAACTTACATGCCCACTAAAGCTTGTTTTCAGAAACCCTTCAATTTCCGTAGAAAACGTAATTAGTTTTTGACAGAAGATTTGAACCAAAAGAAAAAGTTTATTTGCAACCATAATAAGGATTATAGGAAGAAGAAATTGTTATATACCACGCAATATATGCGAAAATGTTTGACATCTTCAGTGATTGAACTAGTAGAACACAAATCATTAGGATATAGAGATCCATTCAACCAGCAATGTCTAAAATGTAACCTTAACATAGGGATTCACTTCTAAATTAAAAGTAAAATTATTTTTTCTATGATTACTTGAAAACGTAACTTTAAAATAGACTTAGGGGTCAAGCCAGTAGTAAAACATTTTAGTATCATCAGACTCCTATCGCTTCCGCCAAATTTTCAGAAAAAACTTCTCAATAACATGAAAGGTGTTCTGTATTCTAGTCGTATCTTCAAAATGATAACTTGAAGACTGAAATTATTTTTAGCTAAACCAAATGTCTTTTATTTCTCGAGATTCCTGCACGAGCAAGGATTTAAGCAAACAGGCCTAACACGTCTTATACAACAAAAGTGCATTTATAGAATTTTCCTTCAAAAAGAAAATTTGATAACCTAACAAAATTACAGAGAACTCAGCGAGTATAAAAATAGCACGATGAGAGGTAGATTGTCGGGAAGCCTTTCTAAGAACTTCAAGAATATCCATTATTTCAGCGCATAAACAGAAGTAGAGTTTGAGAGACCATATTTGTTAGACATTTTCAGTTGAAGTTAAATTATCCATTTTAGAGGTATCTTGTGCAGATGACTATACCACCTGCAAACCAAATTCTTACTGTCTGTTACAATAATCGGATGAAAATTCTTCTTATATGAAGTTCGAAATCTATAAAGAGAGTGAAGATTTTCCAGAAAGAGAATGATTATACAGAGGTTCTTCTATTGGCTGTTTTATCTTTATCTAGAAGTGCACTATATTTATGAAGAAAAGGCACATTATTCTCTATAACACAGGATAAAAATTTTTTTACCTGCCTTGAAAATTGGGACAATTATGATATGTTTCCAAGAATACGGTGTAATACCTGTATACCATTTTCTATTTAATAAATACAAAACAACTTTAAGCCCTCTTGTGGCATTTGTTTAAGTATTTCATATGAAAATAATTATTGTTCTACAGGAGTATAAACATTGTATTGACAAAGATCATTCAAAGTGAAATCTTCATTTAAAAGAGAATCAGTGTTTTCGTGATATTTAAGTTGTTTTGCACATTTTCATACAAATTTGAATTCTAGAAGCATAAGTAGAATTTTCATCCATTACTAACTTGTCTTGGTTTTTCAGGATCTTTAAAGAAGAAATAAAACCCATTCTATGAACATCATTGTTTCCTTTAATAACCCCACAAAGAATTTCTAATTTACTATGACTAATATAGAGCAAAAGTTTCCAATAATTTATTTTTCTAGTTTTAAAATCTTTTTGCTGATGTCTTCATCGGTGGATATCCAATCCAAACTATAAAGTGTTGAGTCCATTGAACTTCTTGTTTAGCCTCCTATCCGCCTGTAATGGATTTAGTACGATTAATATTTCGAAACAAAGAGGCAATTTGTTTATTGGAAGTATATAAATTGAAGACAACTTTTAAGATGGCAGTTAAAAGTAACAGTATGAATGCAGTTTTGGCATATATTTCTCTTACTCGATTTTATGAAAAGAGTTATCTGGTGTATTTCGGCTTTGAAGATTTTACACGCAGATTTTATAACACTAGCACAAGGCTTAGATAAAACTCCCCAAAAAACGTTTGTTTACAAGAGTGGAACATATGAGAGGAAGGTTTAGTGACTTTAACACCTCTTTCATTTTAAACACGTTTCCATTCCATCATTCAGTATAACTTGACAATTTTATTCTGAAAGGTTTTGACTACATATTTTCTCCTCTGGTCTTTATTAGGGTTACCACATAAAGAGCTTTTGGCATTTAAATCACAGAAACAAAACTGACAAACTTGTAGTCTCATCAATAGGGGTATTATATAAATTATAAATGTATAAAAGAACAAAATTAATGTTAATCTTAACTTTAACCCATTCATTGCGGCTGCCACGTATATGGGCCTGACTTTGTTCATCTGCACACTGCAGCTGTGCCATATATGGGATTTTGTTGATTGTACAGTAACAATGTTTGGGTGGACGGAGAGTGCATGAACATTCATAACCCCCCTCTTACAGTTCACGAGAGAAATTTCGAAATTAAATCTTATGTACAACACAGCCACACTGTACAAAAAAAACAAACAAAGCCCGACCTATTAACGTGACAGCTAGAACGAATGGGTTAATATATTGAACAGTCGCATAATGTATTCCTATAGAATAAGAGAGGCGATTTCATAACAGAGTAGCTACACCTCGACCACAGTTGTTTAAATATATTAAAAAAAAAAGCCCAGCGTGGCTTGTTAGGGGGCTCGACTCTTAATCTAAGGGTCGAGAGTTCGAATCCACGTCACACCAAACATGCTTGCTCTTTCAAGAGTGGGGGCTTTATTATGTGACAGTCAATTCCTATATTCGTTGATAAAAGAGTAGCCTAAGAGTTTGGCAGTGGGTGGTAATGACTAGCTGCCTTCCCTCTAGACTTACACTGCTAAATTAGGGACGGCTACCGCAGATAGCTCTCGAGTAATTTTGAATGAAATGGAAAAACAAACAGACTTTTCTGAAAATATTCAGAAAATCATAAGTCAGAGACAATTTTAGAAAAGTTTGTTCAGTACAACTTTTTTCAGGGAGATTGGGTTACTCACAGCGTATTTCTTAAATTTAATATCGTGAGATAAAACACTCTGATAATTCCGTTCGTGATATATAGAGGCATTACAATGTTAATTAGAGCCATAAGGCAATGCAAGGACTTGTGAGGGAGTTAAAGCTATATTGATTATTTTTCTAATCTTTATTAATTTGGGTTATTTTATAAAATTTTCAACACTGTTGAAAGAAATGATTTTGAACATAGTAATAATCATATTTAAAAATTATGTATAGGATGCTGTATTTCATTCTCTGTATGTTCACATATTAGGGTGTGTGTGTTTTCTTATAGCAGGGCCACATAGGGCTATCTGTTGAGTTCATCATATACTCTGGCCCGGCATGGCCAGATGGGTTAAGATGTTCGACTCGTAATCTGAGGGTCGTGGATTCGAATTCCTGTCGCACCAAACATGCTCGCCTTTCAGCCGTGGGGGCGTTATAATGTGATAGTCAATCCTACTATGAGTCGGTAAAAGAGTAGCTCAAGAGTTGGCAGTGGTTGGTGATAATTAGCTGCCTTCCCTCTAGTCTCACACTGCTAAATTAGGGACGGCTAGCGCAGATAGCCCTCGCGTACTTTTGCGCGAAATTTAAAACAAACAAAACATCATAACTCGTAGAAACGGTATACTTTTCCTGGACACTAACAGATTCCGCAACCGGAAGTTACCTGACAACAAATGACTTTAGTAATTCTAAAATTACTTATAATTATGGCCCGGCATGGCCAGGTTCGTTAAAGCGTGCGACTCCTAATATGAGGGTCGCGGGTTTGTATCCCCGTTGCACCAAACATGCTCGCCTTTCAGCCGTGGGGGCATTATAATGTTACGGTCAATACCACTACTCGTTGGTAAAAGAGTAGCCCAAGAGTTGGTAGTGGGTGGTGATGACTAGCTTCCTTCCCTCTAGTCTTACACTGCTAAATTAGGGACGGCTAGTGCAGATAGCCCTCGCGTAGCTTTGCGCGAAATTCAAAAACAAACTTATAATTATAAATTTATGATATTCTTTACAACCACGGAATGCTGCAGAATGTTTATTTGGGGGGACCACTGCTAGTACAGCGGTATGTCTACAGATCTACAAAGCTAAAATCAGGGGTTCGATTCCCCTCGGTGGGCTCAGCAGATAGCCTGATGTGGCTTTGCTATAAGAAAACACATACATTTGGGGGTATTTTCTTTTGATACTTCTCAAAACTGTGACTTTCATCACACAGCACGTGACAGTTTGTTTAAAAAACACTCGTGATATTGTTTTTGTAAAAACGTTGATGGAAAGAAAACAAAACGTCTTATTTTGTTTGTTTGTTGAGTTTTTGCACAAAGTTTCTTGGTGGTTATCTGCACGAGCTGTTCGTATTTTATAAGTGATAGTTTAAAGGAGAGGTAGTTGATCAACTAACCCACTATCAAATATTGTGCTAAATGAACAGTGGGATTCACTGTCACATTACAATGCCCCTATGGCTGAAAGAGTGGGAAATTTCAGAGATTTAATTATTACAAGTTATGTTCCCTTACCGCCAGGTGATGCCAGATGAAGTACTTAACACATGTTTGCTACTTTCTTGTTTAACATAAAATTTTCAGTTATTTTTATTAATACAGCTGTATGTAGTTTAAACATAGAATGTTAGTTAAGAAAGTCCACAAGTTTCTTTTCCTATAGCTATCCATTGTTCAGAATAATTCACCTAAGGTATTACTTTTGCCTTCTCGTGGAAATGATTATTTTAAAGTTGTAAACACTGTGTGAAAGTAGAGAGTGATTTTTCCCATTAGTAGATTAGGTAATCCCTGAGAATATAACCTCTCTTATTTATGTTATGAAGGAAATAATCAGCATTTGTGTGGATAATGCATGTGGGAAAAGACTAGCATTATTATTTTGTGTATATAAAGCTATGTTTTCTCACTTTGAAGAGGTTGAAGAAATTTAGAGATTTTGATACCCTTGTGATTCTACTTTCATAAGAGCTTTAACCAGCTTTCTCTGTTGTGAAATGCATCTTTTGATTCTTTTCAGAAATTTGAATAAAGATTGTTTAATTTTGTCGTATATTATGGCCATTTTCTTTTGTTCTTCCAACTCAGTGAAAGACGTATAATCCAAAATTGCTTTATAATACATTTTCTATCCTGTTATTCTGAAAAAAAAAAACTACCTTCTGACTATTAGTGGGCTCTAAGTGGCAAAGCAGTAAGTCCAAGGAATATAACACTAAAAACCGGGTTTCGATACCAGTAATGTGTAGCTTTGTGCTCAACTCCAAACAAACAATAAATCAAAACAAAAAATACTCTTAAAGTAAATTAGGGCATGTAAAAGTACAAAAATGTAACTAAGTAAGTAGAGTTTACTAATATTCAACATTGTAATATGACAACGTTGTATTTAAAACATGTAACTTTAGTCTCATTAATTTATTCACAGATATTTGTTTTCATTGCTCAACTAATTAAGTCGCAAAATAAAACAATTAAAAATACAAGATGCAAAAATAATAAAATAAAAGTTGTGAAATGTTTAACCCTGCTATCGCCTAAAATGTTGAGATGTTGTACAGTTACAATATTCAAGTTGATCAAAATACAGAGAATACTATTTTTTTTTTAAAATACAGCCAACATTGGTACAGTAACCAATTTTGACTTCGTGAAAAATTTGTTCAAAGTCGAATAATATTGTAGAAAAGGTTAGGGATTCAGTTACGAGAAGGTGAAATAGAATCTCGTGTTCGTAGTTTTTAATGCATTTCAGTTAATAATTTTAATTTCTACAGTTTAATTAATAATTAATTGCAGAAAAAAGCTTACTTTAGCAAATTGTTTTATATATTAAATTGTGTCAGGAAAACTTTGTTGAAAATGATGTTTGTGCTACAGAATTAAAGTTATCTATTGCATTCTTTAGCACTTTGAAGAATTGAAAAAGCAATAGTTTTAACAATAAAACATTTAACTCTAAATACATTTGAAATATTGCTGAAAATGTTCTTACAACATTTTAAACATTTACTGTAATGTATGAAACAACCACACAATTACCGAGACAAGATAACAAATTACAAAATTATTAGCACAATACAAGCTTTGCTCTGGCCAGCACTTTGTAAGTAAATGATTCAGCTACGTTGTCAGTATAAATGTTTAAAGCATGTGATATTATAATATTAATATTGAGTTATTCAATGATAAGTGAATTAAGACTCAAAGCCAGTTAAAGGTAGTAGACGCATTTCTGAGTTTGAAATGAATTTTTTTCTCAAACTCTGAAACATTCACTTCGGAAGTCAGTTTCTTCAATGTTCAGTTTTTTCATCCAAAGTTGTTTCAGAGGTAATCTCGCTAAATTAAAAGGTTTGTTTAAATATTATGATGACCATCATTCGAAGAATTGTTTTCAGATCTTAACGTTATTTAAATTTAAGGGATTGAAAGAACTTTTTTCTGTCTCGTTTTTGACAACAGGTGTCGCCAATTTACTAAATTCGCCTTATTGTTTCATATTATATGTAACACTAGATGTCGGTGCTGATGAATAAGTTTAATAAGCAGTTTGAATATGTTTATGTTCAATCATTATTCAGTAAAACAACAACATTGTGAATGCTGTCATAACTGCTCAATTATTCAGTGTACAGTAACATATAAGAGAAAGTTTGATACATGAACCTAGATAAATAAGCCTGCTTCTTATTACTAGGCCTGGTATGGCCAAGCGCGTAAGGCGTGCGACTCGTAATTCGCGGGTTCGCGCCCGAGTCGCGCTAAACATGCTCGCCCTCCCAGCCGTGGGGTTGTATAATGTGACGGTCAATCCCACTATTCGTTGGTAAAAGAGTAGCCCATGAATTGGCGGTGGGTGGTGATGACTAGCTGCCTTCCCTCTAGTCTTACACTGCTAAATTAGGGACGGCTAGCACAGATAGCCCTCGAGTAGCTTTGTGCGAAATTCCAAAACAAATTCTTATTACTAACAACTTTGAATATTCTAAAGAATCTATTAATGTTGGGGTCAATTAGAACTAGACAAATATTTTGTTATTTCAATATATGTCAGTTTATATATGTGTGCAGTACTGTGCAAGTGTGTTAGTACAGGAGAATATATTGTCATTTTTTTTCATTTTATGGGACTAATTTTTCATGTCATGACAGAATGTAAATTTTAACACCATGGTAATGCTTCACTGATTCCATGGTAATGCTTCACTGATCCCTGATGATAACTCAATGAGCCAGGGACAAGAGGCCATGTCCGTGAGCGGATGGAGGGCCACATTAAGTTACAAACTTGAATTATTTTTTAGGACCACCACGGACCGGGTGGATGTAATCTTTTGTTTGGGGACTGAGGGTCGAATCTGGCCCGCAGACAATATGTTTCCGACTCCTGCATTAGAGGCTGGCATGGCCAGGTGGTTAGGGCACACGACTCATAATCTGAGGGTCGCGGATTCGATCTCTATCATACGAAACATTCTCACTCTTTCAGCCGTATGGGCGTTATAATGTTGCGCTCAATCCTACTATTCGTTGGCAAAAGAGTAGCCCAAGAGTTGGCGGTAGGTGGCGATGGCTAGTTGCCTTTCCTCTAATCTTACACGGCTAAATTAGGGATGGCTAGCGCAGATATCCCTTATGTAGCTTTGCGCGAAAATCAAAAACATATAAAAAGGTCTTTAGAATTTCCATATACTTGTACCAAGAGTATGCCATAAAGGTTCTACTTGAGGGAACATACTGATCAAATTTAGTGTCTTAAATAACTGTCATGGTATTCCGTATATAGCACCCTGTGTAGAAAGAAGCTAGAATATGGGTATAGCACTCCACAAATATGTCCTGATAAAAGCAGTGTTTAACACCAAATATTAGGTTTTGTTATCATTCCATGGCCAAAAAAAATGTAGAAAATTGTCAGTAGAGCTTTATGTGATGTTATTTGTAATCTCTGACAAATTGTTGCAGACTTGAAATGCTTTCAAAACATTGTCTAGTACACCGTATGTCGTCGTGAGACCGAGACAAGTAAATTTGAACATAGGAAGGAATAAGGCAGAACACCTAGACTCGATGATACTGATATTACGTATCTTTGTTTATGTAGCCTTCGGGACAAAAGAATGATTGTTATTTATTTCAAGCATGAGATAAGCCACCATGTACCAGATGACAATAAAAGTTTCCACATCTACAATATCTGGAGACTCAACTATAATGGAATATTCAGTCGCGTGGTTGTTAGAAATCCTTTTCTTCGATCTCAAAATATTGTCAAGAGACTGAAATTGTATTTTAAAAAATACAAAACTGGACTGTTAACGATTAGAAAAACGTGTTATGGACGGATGGTTCGATGTTTGAAATATCTTATTCAAACGTAGGTTGTATGTTCGGCGGAAGAAAGGTAAAAGGTCACTGCATTGTTCTTACCATGGACGAGGCATTGTGATCATTTGGGTGTGTTTTTCTGCTGGTACGACCGGAGATATTTGCAAAACAGATGAAATAATGGACCAGCGCAAGTACCATCAGATAGTTATCCGTGTTGGTATACCTAATGGTTTGTGTATTAGTGGTAAAAGGTTCCACTACCAAGAAGATGATGACCCCAAACACTCATCCAACCTAGGCAGAAATTACTTATATAAGAAAGAAGCTACTGGAGTCATTTAAATGATGCAATGGTCCCCATAGAGCCCCGATCTCAACCAAATTGAGCAGATCTTGCATTTAATAGATCAAATACTTTTCAAATGAAAAGTTACTTCTAAAGAAACTTTAATGGAGTGTATTAGAGCCATTCGGAGTAAAATTCCAAACGATACTTTGATTAAATAAGTTGCATCAATGCCTGAAAGACTGTTTGCAGTCATTAAAGCTTAAAGGGGGACACACAAGATATCAACTGTTTCCTGAACTCAAGCACTTCCACTGAGTTTTGCTTGTTTGTACTAAATATGAAGACTAATAAAATATTGATGTTTCACCTATAATTTGCTTTCAAGTATTCTTTAAAAGTAGTTTGAAACCTCATTTTTGACTATGTCTGAACACTTTTGTACAGTACTGTATATTTAATGATGTGTTGACCAGACCTAAAGCTAACACGTTAAACCTTGTAAATTAATAAAAAGAAAAGTTTCTTCAAGATTAATTTAAAATAAGTATCATCAAATATGTTACGTAAACAGATATTATATTGGATTCGCCAGTTGATGTACAACTTTACTAAAGTTTAATTTAAGTTTAATAAAAGTAAATCCTTCAGCAGTTTTCCGTGTTTTTTGTTGTTGTTTTTTAACTTTGATAAAATTTATATCTGAAAACTAACCTAAATGTGCAAAATATGTCAGTAAAATTACACATTTTTGTCGATAAGTAAATGCTATGTCCATTATGTGTACAATGATTTCCGTTCCATATGATTACACACATTATGTGTACAATGATTTCCATTCCATATGATTGCACACATTATGTGTACAATGATTTCCGTTCCATATGATTGCACACATTATGTGTACAATGATTTCCGTTCCATATGATTGCACACATTATGTGTACAATGATTTCCGTTCCATATGATTGCACACATTATGTGTACAATGATTTCCGTTCCATATGATTGCACACATTATGTGTACAATGATTTCCGTTCCATATGATTGCACACTATGCAATGTACTAACATAGCCTTGGAAGCAAGTTTATGAAGAGAATATTATGAAATATATGTGACAGTAGTTGGTAATTCACTCGATGTTGTATTACCAAACGAAATGGGTAACAACAATTAATATGAAAAACACTGCATTTTTCCTGATGTCACAGGTTACAGAAAAAAGTCATAACTTCTCTGGCTAATCATAAAGTAATGCAACACTTTAACTTATTTAGAAATCACTGAATGACTCAGTTGTTGTTTCCCTTTATTTTTCACTGAATGTTAAGATAATATGTTCCATGAAAACTGGTGCGTTCTCCTCAGTATCTCATTATCAGGGGTTCGATTCCCCTCAATAGACTCAGCAGATAGCCAGAGGTGACTGCTAAATGAAAACACGCACACATACACACACACACTTTCTTTCTTTGAACATTTCATCATCATTACGATAACAATTTAAACTCGAATTCTTTAAGCATTTGCATACGAAATTAAAACGATAGCGAATTTTATTTGCTGTTGTCTAAACTTCAGTTTTATTGCACTAAGCTCGTGAAAACTATTACAAGATGAATCTTAGATGACGCGTCCTCACACATGCTTCTTATTGACCCTTCACTGTATCGGCTTCCAAGATCACATTTAAGCAGACCAAAAAAACAAAAAAAAACAAAACAAATGTTCATTGAAGGCGCATAAGTGGACATTTTAGATGTATCTGGTCAATTGCATGGTCGTTACTGATTTCAATTACACCCTAAGAAGTAATTAGGTCTGTACTACTCGCAACTAAAACTAATTCTTTTATGTCACTACAGAATGTAAATTTTAACACATGGTAATGCTTCACTGATTATTGGCAACTGTTGTATTAGAATGAACTTAAATAATTGTAAAGCTGCACATAATAATAAGTGAATGAGACAGTGATCTAATCTGGCTTTAAAGTTGTTCATAAGTTTAACATCAATTTCAAACTTGCTATAAATAAAATGTTTATCCATCTCAAACACTTCAGAGTTTACAGTTTTTAACATCATGTCCAACTTATTTTTAAACAACAATCAATAAACAGCCATCCATTAATTATTTTTAACTTCATGTCCAACTGACTTTTAAACAAAAATTCTTCACAAAATAAACTTAATAATTATTTCAAACTTAATGTCCAACTTACGACTAAACTATGCCAGGTGGTTAAGGCACTCGACTCGTAAACCGAGGGGTGTGGGTTCGAGTCCCCGTCACATCAAACATGATCACCCTTTCATCCGTGGGGGCATTATAACATAACAGTC
Source organism: Tachypleus tridentatus (assembly GCF_004210375.1). Classification (NCBI taxonomy): domain Eukaryota; kingdom Metazoa; phylum Arthropoda; class Merostomata; order Xiphosura; family Limulidae; genus Tachypleus; species Tachypleus tridentatus. Next base: position 9,030,656 of record NC_134829.1, on the reverse strand, counting down.
AATCTTACTATGCGTTGGTAAAAAGTAGCCCAAAGTTGTAGGTCGGTGGTGATGACTAGCTTCCTACCCTCTAGTCTTACACTCCTAAATTAGGGACGGCAAGCGCAGATAGCCCTGGTGTAGCGTTGCGCGAAATTCAAAGAAACAAACAAACATTCTAATATACAGTCAGCTTTGAAAATATGATGCATTACTTAACAACTCGTGATATTCCAATGAAAGTGGAACACATTAAGATCTTATTGCGAGTATCTTAGTTACAATTTTGTCATTAAAATTCTTATTTTTTTCATTTCTATTTCCAGACCAAGTTCGTTAAAATGTTTCTTTTAAATTACAGTTTTTACAAACGACAACCCAATGATTATTTTAAAATGTCCTCCAAGCAATAACAGGCAGCAGAACAAAAGTACTTTATACTTAAAAAAATTAATACATTCAAGTATATTTTACTAAGTGTTTGAAAGTATATAATCTCAATAAATAAAACTTATAGTAGCTAATATATTTTAAATGTTTTTCTGTGTCTTTACTCTTAATATAGTAGCACAATGTGTCTGGAAAAAATATGGATCTGTAGTCCTTGAAATTTTTGTCCAAGGAAGCATTTGACTGCAAAAACCAGGGTAGTTTGGATTATCTAAAGATGTCTTTTCAACTAAAACTATCTTAGATTACATTGACAAACAGCTATCAATCTGTATTTCAGATACAGTACAGTAAATCATGATTAATGTTCTACTACCTTTGTATTTTTCATTTTGTATAATAAGCACATTTACCCGTATATTTTATACAATGCCCTGATTTTCTTACTTAATTTAGATTATAATCCATGTGTTTATTCAGCCTCTCATTTCTTCTAATTTTTCTGCTAAGTTTTATATATTTAAATACCATTTATATTTCATTAATTTGTATGTATTATTACATAATATTATTTTAAAACTTCGCTTGTGATAGAACAAACGGATTCTGAAACATTTGGCTCATGTAAATAAAATATCAAAATTATTAAAAATAGACACTAACAGCGCAAAAATGTAACCAAATATTAATATACTGAGAACTGAGTTTGATTTTCTCACGTATCGATTTTATTAAATAACGAAGATTTCATACGTAACAGCACATTAAAATATACGATTTTTTTTTTTACTTTTATATTTATAAGAAATCAACAGATGGCAGTAAAATCATTTATTTTCTTTTATATTACTTCTCTCCTTATGGACATATATTTAAATGAAACCCCCTGAAATTTGCATATCCGAATTTTCACGTAATGATATTTTGCTGAACCTCAAATTAAGACCGTGTTGAGTCTTACAACAAACAATTCAGATTTCTTATTCGACAACAACCTTTTTTAACAAACAGATGGCGTATTGGTTGCCTTCTCTCTGGGTCCAACGACAATCAGTATGTTTCACTTGTATCACGAACAGAAACGGTTGACACCTGTTCCTATGACTTCAAACCCACCCTTTACAGAAAGTATGTAGACGATACTTTTATTCTTTTTTACAATAAGAATCACTGTTTTAAATTCTTAGAATACTTGAACTCGCAACATCCTACCATCAAGTTCACTTGTAAAGTTGAAACTACTTTACGTTATTTTTAGACTTCGTCACTACCTGCAACATCAGTGAATATAATACATCAGTATACAGAAGAAAGACGTTTACTGGACTCTTTGGCCTAAAATAACTGTGTGGACAAGGCACTAAAGTCGTACTCTGAGGGTCGCGGGTTGAAATCCCGTCACACCAAACATGCTAGTCCTTTTAAGCCGTAGGGTGTTATAATTTGACGGTAAATCCCACTATTCGTTGGTAAAGAGTTGGAAGTGGGTGGTGATGACTAGCTGTCTTCCCTCTTGTCTTACATTACTAAAATAGGGACGACTGGTGCAGATAGCTCTCGTGTAGCTTTGTGCGAAATTCAAAACAAACAAACTGGACTCTTTACACAGTGTGACAGCTTCATCCCGTTCATGTACAAAATAAATCTTTTAACATGATTATTAAACACAGCTTATAATCTATGTTCCACGTAACTTAATTTACCCTCATAATTTTTTCTCACAAAAAATACTCTAAAACGTAAAAGCTACCCATAACATTTATTACAAAAAGTTATTAATACCTTCTTAACTAAGAAACTTACAGATCCACCCAGACTACCATTTGTAGCCAAACTTACCCTATGGTTTTGTATTCCATGCATTGATAAACAAAGCTTAACTTTAAAAAAATCAAATTAAAACTGTAGTCCATTCTTACTTCCTCCAAGCTGATTTCAGGTTAGTTTTTAAACCCATTTCATGTATACAGGATCTTTTTCATACTAAAGGCCTTCGAATTCCTTTTCAGTCATGGCTTGTATATCTTTACACGTGTAGCCAAACGTCTCCTACTAGTTAGAACTAATGAACATAAATATGAGAATTTCCAAAACCCCGACACCACCATAGTGTAAAACAGGACACGAACTTAATATATGAAATATTAATATTCTTTGTAAAGCAAACATTGATCTGTAGTTACTGATTAAAGAAACTTTCTAGATTAAACAAATTTCATCAACACTGAATAACATGCAGTCTTCTTTCAAATTGCATATTTTGATTAAGAATTATCGTATATTACACTCCAGTGAGTTTCTGATGAAAACCCTCCATTAACCACAGAATAAGAAACATATGGACTTTGTACTCGTTCAAATATTTTATACCCTCATCAGCTCCTGTGTGACTTATTCTTAACGATCGACCTAGACGAATGGGAATACAGTGATTCCAATTTCTTTAACAGAATTGGGAATTTGTGACTAAGTCTGTGAGCCTTCATGAACATCAAATCCGTGTTTATTAATAGGTTAACAGGTCTTAGCTTCAACGCAATAGTTTTTTGGGTAAAATGATTCTTTTACAACCATAGAATAAATGCTCTGCTGTGTTAGTTTTTTCACTTCTTAAATACGTTATGTCCTCATAACACTGCATTATTTAACAAGCTCACTAAACAAATATTCCTCGGGATGGTTTTTGACATAATCTTCAATTTATAAGTAAACATTTATATTGGCAGTGTACTCATATGTTTTGGAAATTGACATGCCCCAGGGTTATATACAACTAAACAAACTGTCTATATTATGATGAACAGACTTTTCCTTTTAGTATTCATTTAAAAAAGAACCAACCATTAACAACATTAAACAATTTCTCAGCTGAAAGCAGTACCAACTGTCCAAACAAAATAAAGCTTCCGGATAAAATATCGAGAACATAGTATAGAGAAGAAATAGAAAAAAATGAATGCTTTAGATGAACTCATGGAAAACTTGAAAAGGTTTATCAGATTAGTTTATCTGGATACTCCACGAGAAGGAATGCATCAGCCTATGATCAATTCATAAATTCGACAAAAGGAAAATGAAGTATATACAAGTTAGGCTAAAACAACGTATATTTAAATCTTGAGAGAGTAAGCTGTCAGGTCAGTAATGGAACTTAAAATCGTTTATGTTATAGATATTAAACAAATAAAGGCACTATTCACTGCCCATACGTTACGGGATTTTCAAGTCAAGTTGCATGAACGTAAACTATAGCAACTGAAATTATTAATTAGGCATCTATTTATCCATTAATGCAGAATGAAACCATAAGTCAATAGGTTTTTCAACTGTAACTTGAAAGGCATGTTGCCAGGAACTGAAAACAAAAGCCTTTAGGAAGTTTTACAAAAGTCCTTTCAAAGGATACGAAAAAGAGGAACTAGGAGAAATATAGGAAAACACTCATTACATCCAAGACTGTGGTGAAACAGTTGTTGACGTCAGACAAATGAACTGACATTTCAGGAATGAGAATACTCCACCTGCCCAATTAGAAATAAAGAGAGAATTATTTGAAGAAAGCAGTCCACAAGCTAATGGGATTATTGATGGAAAGTCTCATAGTATGTTGATCAGAACTGGTTCCACATCTACAATTACTCGTGTGTTTTCTTTTAACAAAGCCACAAAGGCTATCTGCTCAGCCTACCGAGGGAATCGAACCCCTGATTTTAGCGTTGTAACTCCTACAATTACTCGACCCGATAAGGTAATGAAAAGAGAGAAATAGCTTCTCGTGATGACAAAGGAAAACTGATTCATTTGAACGGTAAGTGAGTATGAAAATTCAGGAAGAGGTAAAATTAAAGATAGGAAGCTTCTACACATAGCATTATGTGTTAGTAATTGACACTTAAAAAATTGCATATTGGGAATACATTCTGGATGGAAATCCATAATGTGATGTTAGACCACTTGCGGTAGTTTCACAGCCTATGAACGGGAACGCTTCATGCACTATAAAACCATCAGACCACTACATGTCGGACTTCAAATAACAACAGCGATGACCCACACATGGCAACGAAGACAGTCCGTCATGAATGCGACAGAGCAGATTCCAGAAGAATAGTTTGTTCAAATCAAGGTTCTTACTGTTGTGATCGTCTTTAAAATACAGAGAAAGAAAACACACTTACTTAATTTCAGTGAAACTTCCACTAGAAGAAAGTTGACTTTCTTGAAAGCCCAACATTTCTGTCGACATAACTTCCAAAGTACCACAAAGGATGAAGCTATTAGTGGGATCCCTCAACCATTTACCTGCAAAGGACTTTCCCATTGAAAAGACAGTAATTGACGATAAAAGACAAAAGATCATCTAATTTTGTAGCCATAAGCGATGAAAACATTAGCAGAATATTACGAATGCACAGTTTAAATACAGTAAATGAGATAATGAACATTTTGGTTTGTTTAACAAAATTGTTTATTTTTCTCTGTTGAACATACTTAATTAATGTTGTTTTTTTTCTAATGAAGTGTGTAACTGGTTATGAATATTGTTTTTGGTAGCTTTAATTTGTGTCTTTATCATTGATTATGTAAGTTTAAGTTTGATATTTTGTTGTTTTACGTGTGTAATAGATTTGTGCAGGGTCTTCGCAATTCATGGAGGGGGCTGCGTTTAGGTTATGTTCTCAATTTTAATTGGCCCGGTATGGTCAGGTGGTTAAGGCACTCGACTCGTAATCTGAGGGTCGCGGGTTTGAATCCCTGTCACACCAAATATGCTCGCCCTTTTAGCTGTGTGAGCGTTATAATGTGACAGTCAAACCCAGTATACATTGGTAAAAGAGTAGCCCAAGAATTAGCGTTGGGTGGTCATGATTAGCTACCTTCCCTCTAGTCTTACACTGCTAAATTAGGAACGGCTAGCGCAGATAGCCCTCGAGTAGCTTTGCGCGATATTCAGAACAAAACAAACCATTTTTTAATTTGCATGTTTTATGTTATTTAGTATAATGAGTTTTGGCATGAAGTAGTTGATGATGTATGAAGCTTGGAAAGTTTCTAGAAACCTTTACTTGACATGTTGTGCAAGTAATATCTGAAACGTTTCTAGATATTTGTTAAACCATCAAGGTGAGTGACTTAGCTAATTAGCGAGTTAGTCAGTGTTCAGTTTATTTCGTAGGTACGAGGGAATGTTTAACATGAGAGAGAGTGTTAAGCTTTATTTGTGAGTCAAGTCATCTCATGATTGTCGATAATTCATGAAACCTTATAAGATGAAAAACTTTAGCTGAAGACCTAAAACATTTTACTTCTTTTTTTAAGTGGGCTTAAACTTTGCAATATTTTTACTGATTGATGATAAACAAGCTGCTAATGCGATGATAGGAACCGCTAGAATAATATTTTTCTTTAGACAGTTTCAATATTTATATAATTTGATATCATATTATATGTATAGTTTATATTACATGTATTTAAGTTATTGTGATTTAAAAAGTCTATTTGCTAGATGAAATATATTATTTTCAAGTAACTACAGCAAACATAACGTGATACTCGCTTCTTTTTCACAGTTGGTTGTTGTGATTGTAAGTACTTGTTTTAAATTCGCGCAAGTCTACACGAGGGCTATCTGCGCTAGCCGTCCCTAATTTAGCAGAGTAAGACTAGAGGGAAGGCAACTAGTCATCACCACCCACCGCTAACTATTGGGCTACTCTTTTACCAACAAATAGTGGGATTGACCGTTACATTATAACACCCTCACGGCTGAAAGGGCGAGCATGTTTAGTATGATGGGGATTCTAACCCGCAACCCTCGAATGCCTTAACCACCTGGCCATGCCGAGCCCTTATAAGTTTTATAGTCAGTTTTAGTTAATAAAAATAAAAACACAAACTAAAAAGAAAAACTCGTAATAATTTTTAAGTACTGAAGGAAAAGGTTTTTTTCAGAGTTTAAAATGATAGTAAGTCAATCCTGGCCCGGCATGGCCAGGTGGGTTAAGGCATTCGACTCGTAATCCGAGAGTCGCAGGTTCGAATCCCCTTCACACCAAATATTCTCGCTCTTTCAGCCGTGGGGGCGTTATAATGTTACGGTGAATTCCACTGTTCGTTGGTAAAAAAGTAACACAAGAGTTGGCAGTGGGTGGTGATTACTAGCTATCTTCCCTCTGGTCTTAGACTGTTAAATTAGGGACGACTAGCGTAGATAGCAATTTGTGTAGCTTTGCGCGAAATTCAAAACAAACTTGTTTTTGCTTTATTTATCATAAATGTTGTAACAGTAATGAATCTGAACTTTTACTATTAGCTGATGAACAAACACTAAAACGTGTTTATTACTTTAAGGACACAAGCTTGTGCTACATCATTCACTAAACAGTCACATCATCTGTAATGTGTTATGTTTCACCATGGCGAAATCAGTACGTGAACTCAGCACATGTTAAAATGTGTTGTGTCATTCACATCTGGTTTTGTTCCTATTACTTTCGTGTCTTTAACCTCAAGCATTTCTCAGTTAGGCAGATAAATTTTAATAAAATCAAAATAAAATTATAAAGTTTAGGCTCGTGTTAGCATAATACATACGTTTTTTTGTGCGTGTGTTAATATGAGGTAAAATAGTTGTTGTTCGTATATTTGTTTTAACATTCAGCTTTTAATAAACTTGTTCAGTATAATACCTTATACAGAATCAAATACAATGAAGAAAATAGCTTTAAAATGCATTTATCGATCATATTTGTAATGCGAGTTATAACAGAATATGTATTACTATACTAATTAGATATATTATAAATGTCTATTCCAGAACTGATGGTACGATTTACGTGCAAGTTACAGATTTGCCCAGAAGTTGTAGACTTTGTTTCACGGATAGCGCTTAATTAAGTTAAAACAACTATTTAGGTATTATCAAAGAAAAGTTCAACTGCTTTGGTATTAAAGAAATTATACCTTACATTTGTGGATATCAGAATTTCTAAGCATATCATTCTTTACCGAATGAGTTGAATTTCTCTAGCTACAAACAAGAACATTGATTAAGTAACCAAATATTCTATGTATGGAAATTACAAGAAATTCGTATTATTTCAGTCATTTTGTGACATTTTTATTTGCCACACTTACGTTTAACAATTTTATTCTTCTGAGTTTTTAGAATGAACTTACTCATTCAGTTTGTGTGATTGTTTTGAATTTCGGGCAAAGCTACAGAAGGACTATCTGCGCTAGTCGCTAGTCGTCCCTAATTTAGCAGTGTATGACTAAATGGAAGGCAGTTAGTCATCATCACCCACCGCCAACTCTCTGGTTACCAACGAATAATGGGATTGACCGTCTGAAAGGGCGATCGTGTTTAGTGGGAAGGGATTTTGAACACCCGGCTCTCAGATTACAAGTCGAGAGCCCTAAATATCTGGCCATATTGGTCCCTACTCATTCAAAAGCTAAACTTCGGAAAATATAATACATGGCTCTTGATGTGGAAATTAATCTTTTTTGGAGATTTAAATAATTAAAATAAAAAATCGAAGAATATTTTAAAATATAATCGTTGTAAATAGTAGTAATAAAGGTGATTGTACAAAACAAATAACTGGATGCGTAAAGTTTAAAAAAACGTGTTTGCAGTGACTAAGAAGAAATTATTACTCTATTGGTATAATTAAGGAAAATCCTCTAGGTTTGTCAGTTCCCACACATAAACTTTACCAGCAATAACTTGAGCATAAACTAGTTTGTATTCATTAATGAATCCCCCAGTTCCTCGGCAGTAAGTCTGTGGGCCTTTAATACTAAAATTTAGGGTTACATTTTGCCGCTTATCATAGCGTTGATAGTCCATTCTATAGCATTGCAATAAACAGTAAACTCATAAGCGTTAATTAAATCGTTCACTGTGTGATGTTATTATTTATAGTTTCTGAACAAGACGGAGAAGCGACAACGAGTATGTATTACTCAAACGATGACCTGAAATAAATGTGTATTGGTTTGGGAATACTCTGTTTTAATTTTATCCATTTCTAAGTAGCACAGTGGTATGTTCTGCAGACTTACAATACCTATAAACTAGGTTTCGAAAACGTGGTGAGCAGAGCATAGATAATCCGTTGTGTAGCTTTATGCTTAGTTAAAACAAATAAACAAACATTTACTCTTGTTGACTCTGTACAAACATTTGATTTAGCTGAAAATGTGTTGTAATTGTGAAGGAAACTTTGCTTTCTTATCTAACATAAAGGTTAAGTTGTAATATTCTGAAAGCCTGGCGTCATTACACTTCATCAACTTAATCCATTTCAAGCAATTTACTAATACAAATATCGTATCAACCATTGTTATATCTTTCGTATCCTAGCTCGCACAACATTGGGCTAAACGCCTTATTGGCACTGGATTTCGCAGCTATAGTTTGGTTCATATATTACAGTGGTTCCCAAACTTTTTTCAGCTTGTTACCCAATTTAACATGCCACATTAAGCATGTTACCCCTTTCACAAAATGTTTTCAACATTGATATATATGGCTAAATTAAACTAGAGATGTATTGCACTTTATTTATTTACAATTTATTTATATAATTTATTTACACTGAATTACACTTTTAATTATTGTATTTGATCATTGTGCATTTCTAATGAATATTGCCAAAGATGTCGAGAACATCAGTGGGATGGATGGAGTTGCATACTTGAAGCTAGTTTAGGAATTCTTGGCTTTGTGGTTGAAAGTGCCAGCCTGGCATCGTTTGCAACATTCAAGCGAGTCCTCTTTTTTGTTTTCATCCCCAGCACGGTTGAGAACCCCTTCTCGCACAGATACGTTGATGAGAATGATACCAACAACTTCAAGGCTCTCTTGGACAGAGTTGGCGAGTCATCTAGTTGTGAAATCCAAAAGAAATCTGCATTTTGGTTTTGGAATTTGACTTTCAAGGCTTCATTTGCTCGCATTGTGATCCACTCCTCCTTTGCAGGGAAACATCATCATGAATGGCCTCATCAGGTACAGAAAAGGGATGAATGATCCACTGAAGACTGGCTGTTTTTTAGGTCACTCTCTGGAAAGTAGTGCTGCATGCTTGTTTCAAGCCCCTTCAAATGGTCGCTCATCTCTTTGTTGATGGTCTGTAAAAGTGATCCAGTATCATAACTATTCTCCTCAACAAACTGGTCTAGGGAGGAAAACTGAGCGATCACTCCTTTCTCCAAGCCTCGAATCCAGAGTCTCAGTTTTCCCAGAAATGCAGTCACATTGTGATGGGCATCAATGACAATCGTGTTTTGGCCCTGGAGTTGCAGATTATCACTGTTCAGCTCCGCAAATATGTCAGCCAAGTAATAAAGTCGAGCAAGCCACTCCTTATCAGTGAACTTGGTAGCAAAAGGAGATTCTTCTTGTTTGAGAAATTCCTGAAGAGCCGTTCGGAGCTCAATGACTCGTCGTACAACCTTGCCTCGTGACAACCAGCGAATATCGGTGTGGTAGAGCAGAACTTGATACTGCTCTCCCATTTCCTTGCACAGCTCCCTGAATATGCGCGAATTCACATCCCTGGACTTGATGAAATTGACGATTTTCAACACATCTTCAAACACTAATTTCAGATTACCAGGCAGGCTTTTTGATCCAAGAGAGTACCGATGAATGATGCAATGATCTACAGAAATTTCTGGATTCACACCTTGTATGAGGCCCCGTATTCCACGATTACGACCCATCATCGACGGTGCTCCATCGACGGAGACCTAGATTAAAAAAAGAAAAACTATTATAGATTGCGTCAGTTAGTCATTCTTACTTATCTTTTGCGTTATAATTATATGGTTTTAATTTAATTTAATTTATTTTGGTACTTTAGTATTTCAGTACGACAGGCACGATACTTTTTTGTGAATTATGTATAAAATATTAGCTACACTACAGCTACTTGTACAATAAATAAAACTATATGACTATATGCCATGTAATTCATTGTATTTATACTAATCTAGACTTTATATAAACATCTCTCCCTACCTGTTGAACGCTGTTCCAATCCAATCCATTCGTGGTAAAGAAACTGTTGATGATATTGAAGATATCTTCTCCCTTCGTGGTTGTCAGCAGATCTTCGCATAATAGGAACTCTTCTTTGATCTTGTCCTGGTGGACGTAACGAACGAACCCAAGGAGAACAGCACAACTGGCTACGTCATACGATTCATCAAATTGCAAGGAGAATTTCCTATATGAGCTTTCCTTGATCTCTGTTGTAACTCGGGACAGAATATCTGATGCCATGTCATCGACTCGTCGGCGGATTGTGTTGTTTGATAGAGATATGATACTCGCTTGATCCTCCCCACATACCTTGCTTACCATCTCGTATGCACAAGGCATAACCAGATTCTCTGCAATGGTGTGGCATTTTTGTTGTTCGGCAACTTTATATGCAACAAAGTAAGATGCTTCGACCGCAGCTTGAAGATTTTGGGCTTGAATTCCAGATGAACCGAACTGGATATTCTTCAGTGCTACAGCCCGGCGCTGAAAATAAGCCTGATCCTCATTTTGAAGATTTGGATGGCACTTCTGGAGGTGAGCTGAGAGTTTTGATGGCTTGAGGCTTTCATTTGTCAACACTTTGTGACATAGTACACATTGTGGCCGATCCTCTCCACCAGAAGGTAAATTCACAAAGCCATAGCGAAGAAAGGCGTCAGAGTAGGTGCGCTTTTTAGACATTTTATTGTTTAATCTGCAGAAAAAGAAAAACTGCATAAAAAAGTGTGAACAATGTGAACTTATTATTTATTTTTTCATGACATTCTAGATAGCATTAAAAGAGCTTATTCAGCATAGGAATGATGTAATAGTAGGTAAATACTAACTATACTGCACAGGGCAGTACATATACATACCAGGTTTTGTCTACCTCGGCTGATGCTCACATAGAAACTGACAGTGTGAAATAGAGGCAACCTCAGGCAGTGAGTGACGCGTACTGGACACGTCGATGAGTCATCAGGGTTACTGAGTGACTTGTGTTCTGAAGCATACTTGTCAAAATACTTTTAGGTTACCACACACTTAGATACATATTGTTTCTTTTCTACTACTGTATATTAGTTTTTGATGTTTATTGTTATTTGGTTTAACTTTATTACATACTTAAAATAGGTTTAATTTACAACTTTACATACTGAGACTAAGTTAACATTAATCCTAATACCAGCTACCTCAATGTTTTCTTGATTTTTAGAATTTTAACTTTTTTTCTGTCACCCCTTCATTACCCCGATAAATTGTTAATTACCCCCAGTTTGGGAACCACTGATATATTATTATCAAGTGGATAAAAATTCATGGGGAAGAATATTGAGCTATGACTTAGCTGTTTGACTCACATGAGTTAAGTACCGTTCTAGACCAAAACGAAACATGGGTGAAGCTTTTGTTTTGGTCGTCATAAATATTTAAGAGCAATTCGTCAAGTCTTCATAATCGACCATGTCTCAATATCTCCCCCATTCATAAAGATATGGTTGTCGCTAATACCACAAAGAACATTCATTTTAGAATTTTTAAGTGCATTTTACCTCAGGTTGTATTCTTTCGCGGCTTTTCTGTGCCGTAAAACTTATAAAACTTAGAAATGTAACATATAAGGTCTCTCGGTAAGACAGTGGCAAATCTTCGGATTTACAATGCTAAAATCACGGGCTCGATTCCCTTTGGTGGACAGCGCAACGTATGCCGGATATATTCATACATTATTTTTTTATCCCTACGCATGTCAGGTATCGTTTGATAAGTTAGGTAAACGTGGAATAACGTTTAATTCAAGAATATAAAAAATAATAACATATGTTATCAAAATAAATAAATAATAACAGTGTTATATAATATTTACCTTAATACTGGTGTGTTGTGGCATAAGAAAGTTGATAAAAATTATGCTTAATTTATTTTAAGCAATTATATAACAGAAATAACGTATATGCCAGCTCTTATGATATTGGGCTAAGTGTTTGGTTGCCACAGAATTTTTGCAGCAATTGTGTGGTTCATATAATGTTATTATTCACTGTTCCTCACTCGTGTGTTCTAATTAGTAATTTGTAGCTTAGCTAAACATATTTTATGAAGAATATCATTTTATAATCGTGATGTAAAGTATTCATGTGAAAATACGGTTTATAATTCAAACACGACATGCTGTATCTGTATGAAATAAACATGAGAATGTTACGATAAATTCCGTTTGAATTTATATTTATGCTAAAGCTATTAATGCTATCTGCTAACTGTCCCCATTTACAAAATACTAACCAAAATGAAGGAAGCTAATTAAAGCATTCTCTCACATCCACATAAAAGATTAACTACCACTCTTATAACTCATTGACATCTTAAAAGCAAAGACTGTTTTATCATATTATATGTATTCCAATCTGGTTTGCTAGCAAAGTTCATAGCTCAACCACAAGACCAACCGGTGCCATATATTCCACCTTAGAAAAGTTTAATCGAGATGATACTTTTAGAATAAAACTAAGTTTTACCAAAACTGCCTGAAGCAACGTTTATTCTGAATTACCAAAGATGACATAAATTCATTTTATTAAAGAGATTACTGTGTCTGAATCTTCTCTTAACAGAGCGATGTCACTGAACAACTTGACCTTAGAACTGAACCAACGATTCGTAATGGCTTTACCGGTTTGGACGGTTTATTGTACAGACACCACTTTGAAACGAAAAACTTGTTACAGAAGATGTCTGACCGGTTATGTAGGAGGAAGGTTATCACTGGTCCACTTGATAGCCGTGGATCGTATTATTTGAAACTATTTTGTATGCAGCACACGATTCGTGGGCGGCAGTGGTGCCTCGCCTTTCATAGAAACCATTTAAAAGTAATTATGTCCAACTTTGGTCTGGTAAGGTCAAACTAAATTTAAGTGAATCTACAGAAACATAAACCATTATAATCATGTAGATACATAAATTTCAATAAGCTATAGCTCTTCAAACCTCTATTTTATTTGTTTTAAATACTTGATTTACAATTCCGACTGTAATGTTTATTTTGGCTATATCAGACACATAGCTTAAGAATTTGATTGATACAAATCACGACCTTTACAGACTTTGTTTGATTTGGTTTACGAATCTGATTCGATGGAATGGCCATGACCTATAACTGTTTGTTGTATAAAGCTGTAATTCATCAGAAATACTGTACTGTTTGTGCCTGTCTTGTTTTCCATCGAGCAAAAGACTCGACAGAAAATTAAGAAGCTTCTTCTCTTTATTAATTTTCTAGCTATTAACCATCTCTCAGAAATTAACAATTTCTGTATTTTATTATTGTCTGATAGATTATAGTTTAAAACACAGTGTAATTAATAGCTACCAGTGCTTTAACTTCTCGTATAGGCCATTACTCATATTTTTCAAATTTACTTGTGTCCATCTGTTACCTATACCTTTGGACCTTATAACGACGTAACAAGAACAAAAGCCTTACATCACAATAACACTGAATACAGAGTCATCCGCCATTCTTCTTCCCCGTTAGGTAGAAGTTATCAGCCAATCAGGAAGCGCAAAGAATGTTACCAACAGGTGGGATGTATATGGTTTCCTTACAAAACACGTAGTATAACTACAGCGTGTAACACGCTCCTTTCATTTCCAGCTGTTACCTTGCGTAGCTAAACCGGGAACGTTGGTTACACGCTTAGAGATTTTGTGGCTGGTCACAGACTTCTGAGAAGATGAAGGTTCCTTCTGTTATGTTTATCAGTTTAACATTACTGACCGTAGTGAATTATGTGTACGGAGAAGAATCCACATTGACGTCACTTTTACAGGCAAATGTCACTGAAACAGGAGTTCAGGATATTAAAATACAAACAATTCAAAATGAAACTTCAGTAGAAGTTGATGGAACAACTACTACAACTGTCAATGATAATAACACTGAAATCGTCAAAGAAATGGAGAACTCGACATCTGTTATCACAAATTCAGATAAGAAAAATATGGTAAGAGTTCAAAAGCTTTACCTATTGATTTTGTAGTTCTCAATGTCCATCTACGTGAGCACAATTTTCATTTTTTAATTGCTTTGATAGTTAATTCGCTCAAACTCAGTCTGTGATATTTGTGGTCTATGTTCTTTAAAACTACTTTTTAAAATGAAGGATAAGAAACCGATTTTATTGGAATTATAAATCGCTTTTACCTTGTTTTTTAAGCTTTGAATGTGATTTATAATTCAAATTACTTTACTTGTTGTTACACATGAAAAACAATTAGCTCCAGTGTATTTTGTTTCAGGTCTAACAAGTATTAAAGTAATTGATATTAAAAATATACAGCAAGAATGTAAAAAGAAAAAAACGCACATATACAATTCGTAAACGCTAGCATCAGAAAAGCTCACATAGCTGAAACCAAAGTGTGGAAGAAATATTAAATCATAACCAAAACTTAAACTTTTTACTTGGTTTTAAACATGATTTCGCCCTTCTAGTGGTAAATCTGAAGGCTTGTAGCACTAAATATTGAGTTTCGTTACCCATGGTTGGCACATGACAAATAGCCGATTGCCTAAATTTATGATTAAAAACAAATAAACAAATCAATATGTCGTAAACATTTACAATTTACGTTTTTTTATTTAATATTGTTTAATAGAATTAATTTAGTCACAATTACATGTACTCTGTAGTGTCATGTACCTTTTAGAAACTAGTTTGTTTTAAAATAATTTTACTTGCTTGTATCTAAGACGAATTCAGTCGAATAAAGGGATTTAATAATAAAAATAAAAGTCCATACGCATTAATTTATTAAAAAGACAAAACTTATGAGGCTTTTATTTACATAAAGACAAATAATTTTATCCGTTAGAAATAAACCCATGGAATGAGCTCACTGCCAAGAAACTATCTAAAAACAGAGAAGAAAAAGTTTGCACCTGGCTTGAGTTTTCATTAAATCTCACCTTTCAGTGGCTTGGCAAGTTTGTTTTGTTTGTTTGTTTTTGAATTTCGCACAAAGCTACTCCAGGGCTAGCTGTGCTAGCCGTCCCTAATTTAGCAGTGTAAGACTAGAGGGAAGGCAGCTAGTCATCACCACCCACCGCCAACTCTTGGACTACTCTTTTACCAATGAATAGTGGGATTGACCGAACATTATAACGCCCCCACGGCTGAAAGGGCGTGCATGTTTGGCACGAAGGGGATGCGAACCCGCGACCCTCAGATTACGAGTTGCACGCCTTAACACGCTTGGCCATGCTGAACCAGGCTTGGTAAGAAGTCACGGGCTTATAACATGGGACTTCAATACCTGTAATTGGCGTGGCTCAGATATTTTTTATGTAGTTTTATGTTTAACAGCAAGCAAACTTTCGTTGTATGTCTTAAGTGTATCGTTCAAGACTACAAATAGTATGTACTTACAGTGTTTGTACTTCCTAGGTCTCGTTGCTTAGACTTCATTCCTACACCTGTAAACTATGTGCTTCAAATCGAAGCTAGAAATTACCATGCTTCGCTGATTTAATTACCATAATCGTAAAATGCTGTCTTGCACTTGTTAAAATTACCATACGATAGTCACAAATTTCATTAAGATGGTGGATGTTTCCAAATTTACTTTGGATTCTTTTTTAATTTCGCGCAAAGTTACACGTGGGCTATCTGCACTAGTTGTTTCTAATTTAGCAGTTTAAGACTAAAGGGAAGGCAACTTGTCATCACTACCCACCGCCAACTCTGAGGCTACTCATTTACCAACGAATATTAGGGTTGACCATCACATTATAACGCTCCTGAAGGGGCGAACATGTTTGGTATGACGGAGATTACAACCCATGACGCTTAGATTGCGAGTCGAGCGTCCTAACCACTTGGTCAGGCCGGACCAATATATTTGGTAAGCGAGGCTCTAGCCTTTCATTAAGATGGCGGATGTTTCCAAATATACTTTTGGTAAGTGACTTTCTAACTTCTATGTGATAGATCTCATCTCTTATTCTTTTTTTAATAAAATGTGGGCCCCAATTTCAAGAGTTACATATCTATCCGACCAAGTACGAGTTTTGTGTCAGTAAAAATCGTGGAAAGTAGCGGGTAAAATGAACTTCTTCCGTGGACTTTATAAAGCCTTGATTGTTTGCTTGCTTCTGATGGTTGCGCGAAGCTATAAAAAGGCTATTTGCGCTACCCTTAACTAATTTTTAATTGGTATATTATAGGGAAGGCAGCTTAGTCAATAGCGCTCGTCGCCACTTCGTGATTAAGTGACTCTCTTGTAATAGCAAGATTTGACCGTCACACTTTTTAATATACAACCTCAAAGTGCTGAGTGGGCTTTTGTGGAAAGGGGCACGAACCTCGAACCTTCAGATTCAGATTTCGGCAAACTAACCACTAGCCGTCATCCGGCTTAATTACATATCGAAGATTCCTATTGAAAAATTGAAAGTCTTTCTTAACTACAAAAATAATATTCACCGTACATGAAAGTAATTTATAAGATATTTATGATTTTTAACACTTTTGAGACTGACTTCTGTTATTGCGTTTTATGTTTCCTGTTCGCCTTTTTACTTTTTTGTCGATTATTTGCTTTATTTTTATATTTCATTTCTTTAAACTTAGAATATCTTAGCCCTGTACCTATCAGAAGACTGACGAAAATATTTCATCTGGTATATTGTTGTAAACACAACTGAAGTACTTAAAGTACACCAATTGGTTTATAATACAGCAAATTAAATTTGGCGCTTTCTTTCTTTAAGAGGTATTGTGGTAGATAAGTACAAATAATACATAAAAGTAGGCAGTATCTTTTGCATGTGTTTTCGTTATGTAATATTATTTTCTATTATATTTTGTATGCTGTTTAGACTACCTCACCAACAACAGGCGACGAAATTTTTTTTTTAAGGCTATATATTATATTATGCAATCTTCACGCAGTTGTCCCTCGTTCATTGCAGCGAGATCCGAAACTATTCTGCTCTTGAATGTCTAAACATCAATCAACCTGGTAATTATTTAACTAAAACAGCTGGTTGAGTAGGTGTAGCTTATTTATCGAAATACAACTGGAAATATACGTGTTTGTTTGTTTTGGAATATCGCGCAAAGTTACACGAGGGCTATCTGCGCTAGCCGTCCCTAATTTAGCAGTGTGAAACTAGAGGGAAGGCAGCTAGTCATCTCTACCCACCGCCAACTCTTGGGCTACTCTTTTACAAAGGAATAATGGGATTGACTGTCATATTATAACGCCTCCACGGCTGAAAAGGCGAACATGTTTGGTGCGACCGGGATTCGAACCCGCGACCCTCGGATTATGAGTCGAACACCTTAACCCACCTGGCCTTCCGGGTTGAGAAATACACGTGTTTTGTTTTGGTTTGAAATGTCTAGTTTGGAGTTAGTTCTTTAGCTTTCCTATAAAAGGGCCTCAGTAGCACAGTGGTATGTGTGCGGACTTATATTTCTAGAAACCAGGTTTCGATACCTATGATTGAGAAAGCATAGATAGCCCATTGTGTAACTTTGCGCTTAATATCAAAAACAAATGAACAAATAAAACAATCCTACCATAAGGTTTAAAGCACGAAATTTGGTATAATTCAACTTTTTTTCTCTTCCAAAAGCGTGTTTATATATAGCAATAAACTGTAGATAAAGAAAACCAAAGCTCAAAGAAAATAATAATGCCAGTTTTTCACGATTGTTTGTTTGTTGTAATGCACAAAAGTATACAATGGACTGTTTATGCTTTTGCTTATAACGAGTATCGGAACTCGATTTTCAGGGTTGTAAAACCCACTGACTTACAGCTGAGTCACTGGGGGCAAGTTTTTCAGGGGGCCAAAAGTCTTCAAATTAATTCCTTAAAGCGAAACTTTAGGAGTTATCCTTCAGAAAGAAAATAGTTGATATAGAGTGAAAGAAACAAAACAAGATATTGAACGTGAGGTTTACTACGAATAAACTGAAGCTTCAGAGTGAGGCAAATAACAGAGTATATGTTACATACGAGCACCATTAAGGGTCGTAATGGCATTACATTTCCATTTACATCACATCTGCAGGATTTGTTTAGAGCAACATGAATACACTGTAAACATGAAAAGCGTTGCATAAGAATTTCTCAGCCTCAACAAGCCTTTGCCGTTCAATTTATTACTACTTTCAAAACATTGAATGTCAAGGATAAATCGTGGATTTTTAGTCTTTTAAATCGAAAATAACGTACATTATAAAACGTTTCGATTCAAATAAATTACGCAAATAGTACTTTTTTATCATCACTTCGAAGTAAGAGCTTATTAGCAAGATTCTTATTTTGACTTTCGTGAATAATGTTTTTTCAAATATAGTTTTTGTTGAAACATTCACTTACTATTACAGCATGTCTAGAAATGTCTTACTTACCCCATGAGTAGAGAGATTATTCCTGTCTAGCCCCTAACATAATATTGTGCTTCAATGTGCTAAAGATACACGGTTTTTCACTTCATGTACTATTGCTATTTTTTTCTCGAAACACTTTTATTTACGTTCTCATTTGCTCAAAAAACAAGCTTTCTTGTTTCACTACCTAGCAAATATGTTCCCTTTTAGTTTCTTTCATTAGTTTCTTCGTGTGCAACTCGCATGTTTTACCGCAAACCTCTGAGCACTAGTTGTGTTGCTTTATATGCAGCCTGTTTTATTAGACACTTTAGATCTAAAAACTGGTCAGGTTTCTTTCTTGGCTTTTTTATAAAACTTCAGGACACAATAGACTTGATTTATTGTTTTATGTACATCTCATAATGTTGATTTCTTAATTGTTTCAGAAACTTCGAAATTCAAGAAACAATCATTGTTGATTAATGGGCAGCTTATGACATTTATTTCTCGGCTTTTTTATGAAACTTCAGAACTCAATGAATAATATTTATGTTTTATTTACATCTAATAATATTTATTCATTACCTCTTTCAAAGAATGTTACGGTTCGAGATAAAGGTTCTGTTGCTTTATGCGTAGCTCATAATGTTGCTTTCCAACCTTTTCATAGAGATTTCTGGAGTTTAGAAACAAGCTTCGTTGGTTTGTGTGCAGCTTATAAT
Organism: Tachypleus tridentatus; assembly: GCF_004210375.1. Classification (NCBI taxonomy): domain Eukaryota; kingdom Metazoa; phylum Arthropoda; class Merostomata; order Xiphosura; family Limulidae; genus Tachypleus; species Tachypleus tridentatus. Next base: position 9,011,133 of record NC_134829.1, on the reverse strand, counting down.
GTTTTCTCTTGTCATAGATACTTTAGGACTCAAGATACGGGCTTTATTGTTTCATGTTCTATCATGACATAGCAACTCTAGATAAAAGCTTTATAGATTCTTATGCTTCTTTACAACATCAGCTCATTACCATCAGAACGTTGCTGTAAAGTGTGACTCGAGTTTGTGATATCTTTTTAAAAACTTTAGCAAGTTATGGTAAAAAGATCACTTCATAAGTGATCAAAACTTTTTTCTTTTGCATTTTTGAGAAATCATGTTTGATATTATAAAGTTTGTGTGATAATAATTACTAATTTTTTGTAGAATGCATCAGGAACACCTGACGAGGAAGAAGTAGAGATGACGTCGAACGGCACGAGATCTGAAAACCATCCAATGACGACAACGGAAACGACTTTAATAAAAAAATACAACAGAGGTTTTAACTTCCACATCGAGTTCTCAGAAACCAGTTCAGCCAACATCAGCACGAAAACCACCTGAGGTCAGTTTACTATACACATTTTTTATAACATGAAAACTCTATCTATTTTCACTCATTTAATTTTATAATTACACATAGGCCTTCTGGCGCCCTAATATCTCCCTGGAAATATTTTCAAGTGCACTATCTATTGTTTCTAGTCCAGTGGTGTCCACAGAGGGTCAGTCAAACTTTACAAGAATCAAGTACTAGGTTCCAAGCTGCCTTTGAAACAACTTTTTGCATTGGCGGTCGTCATGACTACGCCTATTGTCTGACGTCTACATTTTCATTTTAACAAACTTTTGTAATAATGACGCGGAAAATCTTAAGTAATCCATTCTAGAAAAATTTCGAAAGACCACATCAATGTGCCATCTCATTTGTTTAGGCAGATAAAAAGTACAAAAGCCCTTTAGAGTCGTAAATAAGCAATTGACTGATGTTTGATGTTTGGTCGAATAGGATTGTTACCAATATAGTTTCTTTGTCAATTTTTCCCATAAATCTGGTCTTGATTTCGAGGAGCAGCTAGAAACTTACGAGGCTTCATAAATTGTAAATCCTTATTCGTTGCGTTGTTAACAGAGACATACCTGGTTTTATACTTTTTTTGTGCCTGGTGTTGTTTTTCGTAACCATAACCTTCGCTTTCCGATGAAGGGCGTTGCTCTTGAAAAAATTGAGGGTGTGGTTTCAGAACTGGTTGCTATCCTAAACGCTTTACTGTGTGAGTTTTCCTACTTTCATGGAGAAGAGTGAACGCTCCTCTCTCTTTAGAAATGTCGTGTTTTTTATCTCTGCATTGTTTAAGTCTCTTTATACCGGATATCCTTCCTTGAATAACATATGACATGTTCTTTAGCCAAATATTTATCGTTGGTGACATTACACTGCTGAATGCTTGGATTCCACGTGACCGAAAATATTGTTTTGAATTTTGTTTGTTTTGAATTTCGAGCAAAGCTACTCGAGGGCTATCTGCGCTAGCCATCCCTAATTTAGCAGTGTAAGTCTAGAGGGAAGGCAGCTAGTCATCACCACCCACCGCCAACTCTTGGGCTATTCTTTTTAGTAAGGAATAGTGGGATTGACCGTAACATTATAATGCCCCATGGCTGAAAGGGCGAGCATGTTTTGTGTAACGGGATTCGAACCCGCGACCCTCGGGACCGAAAATATAGATGCTAAACATGCTTGTCAAGTTACCACAGCTTGCACTGCATCAACGTATGCAAATCTTTTACTTACGTGCAGTAAACTGTACGTGTGATTTACGGAGACCTTTTTACCGTTAAGCGCAAACCTACACAGTTACCACCGTTATGGCTATTTGACTATTTGTTTAGGTTACAAGTTCTCCAATTTACCATAGAGCCATCATGGGGTGGAGAGGCTAAACGATCACTACGTTTTAGCACAATAATACGATTTACTGGTTCTTTAAGGCTTGGCATGGCCAGGTGGGTTAAGGCGTTTGACTCGTAATCTGAGGGTCGCGGGTTCGAATCCCCATCATACCAAACATGCTCGCTCTTTCAGCCATGGAGATGTCATAATGTAACGATCAATCCCACTATTCATTAGTTAAAGAGCAGCCTAGAAATTAGCGATGGGTGGTGCTGACTAGCTGCCTTCCCTCTAGTCTTACACTACTAAATTAGGGACGGCTAGCGCAGATAGCCCTCGTGTAGCTTTGCGCGAAATTTAAAAAACAAACAATACTGGTTCTTTATTTACTTGAATATAGATTTTTCTGAATAATCTAGAAAATATAAACGTACTTGTTACATGAGTGTGTGTTTTCTTATAGCAAAGCTACATCGAACTATCTGCTGACTCCACCGAGAGGAATCGAACCCCTGATTTCAGCGTTGTAAATCCTTAGACTTACTGCTATACTAACGGGGGGACCTGGCTACCTGAAAAGTTTGAATTCAAAATAGTAAATGAATAAATTCGTAAAGAAATTGTATGAAAAGGCAAACAGCCTAACGCTTAAACTTTATGACTATATCATAAAAGATTCTAGATCATCTGAAATGTAACAAATAATGAGTCGTTGTGAGAAAAAGCTTTGCTATACATATAATGAAATATACCAGAAAAAATTTACAATGAAATATTGCATGTTTCCATTTTATATCACCGTGGTTGCTATAACAACAAAAGAATAGAATGCAACTTGCAGGTGCGCCCTGTTTTGTAACTGTAACTGTAGCACAACCGTACGGAACTGCGGGCGCTATAGCAATATAGTGATAGGATATATATGTGAAGGTACTCCCACTCGCCCTTTGCATGGTATGGTAAATATAACTGTCTGGACGCCACTCTTTATGATGGTTGAGTAGGTAAAGGTAAAAGCATATATCTTATAACTATAACAAAGTCCCAATTTAACTGAAATACATAATGCAACATTATTTCTGAAAGATATATCACAGGAAGTCTTTAGTGGGTTCTTTATATTTTTTAAACTATTACAATGTCCTAGTTTAACTGCAATACATAATGCAATTTTTTCCTGTGAAGAATGTATCAATATACGTTACAGAAAATTTTTAGTGACTTCTTTATATCTTTAAACTATAACAGCATCCCAATTTAACTTCGTTACATGATTAAACTTTACATGTCAATAAATGTTACAGGAAATCTTCAGAGCATTCTTTATATCGTTAAATACAACAAAATCCCAATTTAACTTCAATACATAATGCATTAGTAACCATTTAATGTTGCAAAATTATCGCCTTTTATTTCACTTAAACGTTTTTGTGTTCCTCGTTTATTTGACGTAATTAAATAATCACCGTAATCAGAATATATTATCGTTATTCAGCAATGCTGCATTCTGGTTTCTATTTGTAACACGACCAGTTTTCCATTCTTAATAGCCTGAGTCATTCTTATTGCAACATAGTTTTCCATTAATATCTCCAGGTCAACATTTGATTTAGGGGTGACTTAAACCGTAGGCGCCTAACCAGAGAACAAGAAGTACCGCTCCACTTTGAATATTTTTTTAACAAGAGGTTTCTATCGTCACAAGCCCCCCACCACATCGGTGGCTCAGCAGCGAGTTTGCAAGCCTATGATACTAAGATTTGGGTTTCGATACCCTTTGTTGGCAGTATACAGATAGCCTGCTGGGTAGCTTTGCGCTTAACAACAACCAGGTCAAACCTGTTTGTTACTAGTTTTCTTCTACAAATAAACTTGTCAGGTTCACTAAAGTAGGAGCGTTAACTTTAATTTTTCTCAGTTATATTACATACTTTGCGAAAACTGAAGCTAACTCACTGTGTATCATATTGCAGCTATAAATTGTTAAATTAATAACGTCACTTGTGAGTACTAAACTCATTTAATAGTAGTTTAAATAATTCATTCTTAATTGCTTCATAGCATATTTTCAAGCGCAGCTTCAACTTCATACCTTTTCCCTAACATCTGTTGCACAACATTAATATAAGATTTTTCGCTGTACATCAGAACTAATCAGACCAGCTGGATCTCGCTAACAAAGTCATAGTTGAAAACATATTTTAAACAGTTCTCCAATAGTGTTGTATCATATGGAATGTACTTTCCTATCACAAACGCGTTCGTCATTTTTTATCTCTATTTTTTGTGCAACATTTATAGTATGCGATGTGTATAGAATGGTTTATTTCAAAGATGTCTCTTCAAAGGACTTTAAAAGTGAAAACGAACAAACTCAGATATAAATTGATTTGTGCGCAAAAAAAAAAAAGGTACTATTGGAGATACTTCAAAGTTATTACACTCCTTCGGACGGCAACAACGTTTTGAATGTCGTAGCAAAGCCGTCTCGAGCTATTTGCTGTATCATCCGAGGGAAAGAGGACCTCCTAATTTTGGCGTTATAAATCCGAGGACTTACCGGTGTTCCACCTGATGAAATTGTAACACTTACTACAGATAAATGTTTTACCTATTTTAGCTTAATAATAAATTTCTTGTTTTTATCATTTATTTTACAACAAACCCAAAACACTGAAAGTTTAAATTATAAGCGTATCTTGTACGAATAAGAAACAAAACATTTTGCTAAAACTAAATTTATCTGGCATGTCGTGTTCAATAAATTGTGTCATACCCTAAACATTCAAATCGTAGATTCGTTACATGCATTATTAAATCAATTCAGTTAAACGACTTCATAAAAATAATAAGATGACCCACTTTTAGATATTCCATTGAATTCTAGTGATCGTCTTTCGTCTTAACAAATGATAGAAAAACCGTTAAAACGATGGCTTAATATTTTACAAATATGTAAAGTCTTATAATACTTAACAAGTGTATTGAGAAAGGTTAGAGGCACGTAGAGATTCGAACTGAGGTGTTCTTTCCTTTATAATTTTCACTGTTATTTTAATGAGATGTTTAAATTTATTTATATACAGATTACGATGTATCAGTCTCTGTTACGTTGGGAGTCAGCACTGGTTTTGAATCTTTCTCTCTCTGTACATATCACAAAAATCATGGTATGATAACTTGTATAAGCTGAGACAACTGGCAGGTGCACCCGAGGTTTATACAGAACATTAAATGTGTGTTTTATCCACGAACCAGAAGGTTTGCAGACTAAACTTAAACCATGTACATATGGAAAATGAGCAGCTTACGTCATACATTCAGGCTGCCGAATGAATCACTGATGCTGCAGTTTGCACGAGATCCTCACGTGGTACGTGAAAATAAACTCTTCTCCCACACACCTGGGTTTTGAGGATACTTCCATAGCTAGGTTTATTCTTGTTGTTACACTTCACTTTTTTCATTACATTGTACGTGAATCAGAGATATTTATTATTAAGTTAACTTTTTTACTTTAAAATTAAAGATATGTACAGGTGATGTGGGCAAATATAGTAACATTTGCGCCAATTCATTGCTGAGACCGGCGTGTCCCAAACAGTATTAGGTGGAACCCTGAGGTTCAATACGATATCTAGAGATTACGAGGAGACATTTTGTGTAAAGGAACATGCCAAGTAAAGGTATGGCTTAAAATCACCTCATTCCATAAATCGTATCGCCCTGTATTCCTTTTTCCATTGCCTGTTTCATTTACGGACGGAGCCTAATGGATGACTCGCTGTAAGTTAGTGGTCACTAATAGTATGGTGCAGTGTTAAAAACAACAACAACAACAACAACCTAAACTGAATGTTGCTCCTGATATGAGTATCCATCATTCCACTATCACTCCTAATATTAAACGGATTTGTGAGCAAAAGAAGCAACAACATTTTTTTCACTAAGAAGGAACAAATATTTTAAACTATTTTAAGCCTTCATTTAATGTGTTATGATGTTAGGACTTGGGTGCTTCTTTTTAAATAAAAAACTATTTAATTATGATTAATGTATAAATACAAGAAATAAAAATTAAAGTTCCATAAATTATTTCTGTATGTACAAATATAATAGTTTCTGTGACTTAATTTATTAGCATAAGAATATTTCGTAAAGATTTTGTCAATTGTTTTGCAGCTTAAAGGTGTTCTGTAGGCAAAAATGTTTTGTGAAACGATTGTTCAGAGCAAATGACATGGAGTAATAATTTCTTCTCTTCAGAATGCCTTTTGATACCTAAAAACAATAGTTGGAAAGTATTAAATGTACGTTTTTAATGTTTATAAGTTTTGACATTCTCTTAGCATTTCTTTAGTATCTTAGCGGCACATTATAAGTTTCTTAAAAGTTTCATTATAAGTTTCTAAAAGAAATACTTAAAAATCATTTGCGTGGCTTTCAACGGAATTAGTAAAGTATTTTACGTCGTGCGTACATCTGGAAATGATGAATAAGACGCAGGGTAAAAACGAATAGAAAATGTGTTCTTTCTTCTGGTGGTTCAATGGTAACTATGAGGGTTTATAGCGCTAAAATTTGGGGTCCGATTCTTCGAGGAATACATAGCGCAGATGGCTTATTATGTAATTTTGCGTTAAAATAACAATCATCCATTCATTAAACACTACAATTATAATTTAGCAATCATTGGTGAATTTAATGTTTTCGAAAATAGTGTTTTTGTATGTGATATATATAGTACATCCAATAACCACCAAAAGTGTGTCTGTATTTAAACAAAGCAGTGGATATCTTGGGAAAGTTTGTATATATTATTAAATAGAGGTTAACTTTACGGGTCGAAAGGCACATTTTAAGGCACATACTTGGTTTTCCTTTTTCTATCTAGAATGCGCGAAAGAAACTTAATATACACAAAGGGCCCGGCATGGCCAAGCGTGTTAAGGCGTTCCACTCGTATTCCGAGAGTCGCGGGTTCGAAACCCGGTCGCGCTAAACATGCTCGCCCTCCCAGCCGTGGGGGCATATAATGTGACGGTCAATCCCACTATTCGTTGGTAAAAGAGTAGCCCAAGAGTTGGCGGTGGGTGGTGATGACTAGCTGCCTTCTCTCTAATCTTACACTGCTAAATTAGGGACGGCTAGCACAGATAGCCCTCGAATAGCTTTGTGCGAAATTCCAAAACAAACAAACAATTATAGTCGTGGGTCACGATCTCATTTACATAGAGTTGAGTACGTTATATTAAAAATAATATGATTATGAAAATTCATCCAGTCACTTGACATTTATAATTGATGTGAAGTTACTGTGGAAGGACATGTTATCAACCTACCAAAAATTTTAGGAAAGGAATGAAACGACTCTCTCAATGCACATTGTTTATACACTCGGACAATAAGGAAGTGTTTAGGTCTCAAATTTACAATTTGTAAAATATAACTTATAGTTATTGGTGTTGGAAATAAAGTAAATACAAATTAAACTGGGTACAAGAGTCATTAAAAAACTGTTTTTTACCCAAACTGAGCGCGTATCAAGAGAGAATCTATGAACATAAAGGTCAATGGCAAAAGTCTTTCATATGATACAGACAATCGTACTCAAAATAAGTAAGAATCGAAACAAGTAACGCATGTACAAGTTATGTCCACAACATATCAGTTCAACTGTTGCATACTTATAACAAAGCCACATCGAATTATCTGCTGACTCCACCGAGAGGAATAGAACCCGTGATTTCAGCTTTGTAAATCCGTAGACATACCACTGTACAAGTAGGGGCCGAGCAGATGGAGAGCAAAATGCGTATTCATGCTATTTCATACGAAGACATGCAGGTCAAGTAACTGTTTATGAATTTTGTGCAAACGGATTGTTGAAAGAGGAACTACGCATACGTCGTTCTCATAAAGTACGTGGATTTTAATCATATGGTAAGGAGGAGTAGTATGCTTTGGACATGACAGATCTACAACAAACTCTTTTGTAAGAAAAACTAAGCTGTAGAACTATTGTCAAAGTGCACAATCGTCAGCCAGAATACTAATAAGCATGGTGACATGAGCTGTAATGACGTGGTGAAAAGAAAAAAGTTAAATATAACGTATTCAACTTCTATAGACTATCCTGTTTGTTATTATTGTTTTCTAGTGTAACGGAAGCTAGACTTCCTTCATCCGCTTATTTTTTACATCGAAGCAACACATGTTTATGTGTTTGGTTATACATTGGTATTAGTTAGGGCTTGTTGTATAAAAAAGTTTCAAACAGCAGTACCAATACTTTTATAAATTACATACGAATTATCAAAGATATTTGTAAACATTCTATTCTGATATTAACGAGGCAAGTTCAGAAACAAGAACAACCTTAAAACACATGATATTTTATTTCTCGTGGTCTAACCTAATCAGGTTACAATCAACAAACTATCTATATGATGTTGAGAATATAAATCTAGTTCGGGTTAAAAACAATACATTTTTTTTTACATCTGTCTTTTAGATTCACCACATGAGTTCAATAACACGTAGGTGTGATGCTGCTAACATAACCACATAAAACTTTTTTTGAGAAAGAAACGGTAGTGGTTTAGTGACAAGCGTGCCGGACTGTTGATCCTGAAGATTTACGACTCGCTTGCCGTACTTTGAGGTGTGTGTGCGTTATAGATGTGACAGTCATATCTCACTATTTGATTAGGACGTTGACGGTGAATGCTGTTCACAAGCTAGCTTCCTACTAGTCTATCTGTTCAAAATTAAAAATATCTTGCGCAGATAATCCTTGTGTACAATTGCGTAACTATCAGAAAAAAATCAAATTCCTGAGAATATTTAACAGAAATCGTCCTTAAGAGGGCCAAAAGGTGTTAGAAAAAGATAGGTTACTAGGTTAAGACTTTATGTGGATAAGAGAAGACTGTTGTTCAGAAGCTTTCTATTTTAGTCGCTACGCATCAGAAAGCACGAAGTCAAGCATTCTCATGTTGCAGGTAAACATGAACACCTGGATTGTTGATCGTAAGCTAGCAAATGTCATCAGTGTCGTAGCGTTGTATTGATATTATAGAAAGCTTCGTTAGTTTCATAGTGCAGTATAGATGTACAACTTCGTCAGTGTCACAGTTTAGTATGGACGCTTCGATAAGTTTCGTGACATAGCATAATGTAGGAACGCTAACAAGTTTCGTTAATGTCATAGTGTAATATCGATGCATTAGCCAGCTTCTTCAGTGTTATATGTGACAGATATTTGCTATTATATATTTATTTTGATATATAGGTTTTGTGTAAGTTAAATATTGTATTTAGAAATGTACATAATTCATACTGTTAAATGTGTATTGCAAAAATAGTATAATATAAATTCATCAATAAGTTTTGTGATTGACATAGCATAATATGGAAACGCAAAGACTTTTCCTCAATGTCGTAGTGTAGTAAGGACGCGTCAATACGTTTCGGGTGGGCCCGGCATGGACAGGTAGTTAAGACACGCGGCTCGTAATCCCTCGTTGTTGTTATTTTATAACTGCTTTAAATGCATGTCACCATCGTGGAAATATGTAAAATATAATGTTGTAACCAAGAGCGGGATGACCTGGCATGGCCAAGTGTGTTAAGGCGTTCGACTCCTAATCCGAGGGTCGCGGGTTCGAATCCCTGCCGCACCAAACATGCTCGACCTTTCAGCCGTGGGGGCTCTATAATGTGACGGTCAATCCCACTATTCATTGGTAAAAGGGTAGCCCAAGAGTTGGCAGTGAGTGGCGATGACTAGCTGCCTTTCCTCTAGTCTTACACTGCTAAATTAGGGACGGCTAGCGCAGATAGACCTAGAGTAGCTTTGTGTGAAATTCAAAACAAACAAACCAAGAGTAGGTATTGACCTATTAATAAAACCACTCTACTTACTTACTCACTCGTTTATAATGCACTGGAATCAAAATCCAGTTTCTTGCGAAACATTCAGTTCGTAAGAAATAAATAATAATTTAAAAAGAATTACGTAAATATTTTTACAGGAGTTTCAACCTTCTAAACTCAGATTAAGGCCCGACATGGAGAGGTGGTTAAGGCACTCAACTCGTAACCTAAGCACTTCGATTTGTTTGTTTGGGAATTTCGCACAAAGCTACTCGAGGGCTATCTGTACTAGCCAAATCCCTAATTTAGCGACTAGAGGAGTTCACCACCCACCGCCAACTTGGGCTACTCTTACCAATGAATAGTGGGATTGACCGTCACATTATACACCCTCCGACGGCTGGAGGGCGAGCATGTTTAGCGCGACGGGGACGCGAAACCGCGACCCTCCGTCACTCCAAATCCCGTCACTCCAAACATGCTCGCCCTTTCAGCCGTGGGACTACTATAATGTATCTGTCAATCCCACTATTCATTGATAAAAGAGTAGTCCAAGACTTGGCGATGGGTGGTAATCACTAGCTGTATTCTTGCTAAATTAGATACAGCTAACGCAGATATCCCTCATGCGCGAAATTCAAAACAGACAAACAAACTCAGATTAAGGCGTACTGACCAATTACTCAATAAAATACTTTTTTTTCTTATTAAGTAAACATTCGCGATCTATCTCGATATTTTTTATATTTCTTGAGAGCTTTGTTCTTAGCTGATACTGACACGCGCGTTATTAATTGACATGTAGGCTGTGTATGCTTTGAACTGTGTACTTACCACGAAGTTTATCTTACCAATTGAAAGAGTGTTTTCCTTTTATGAAGCAAAAACAAACGGTAAAATATTGTGTACATGAAGCGCACATTTTTGTGTGAAACGTGAAATTCCCAATTATACGCATCGGCATCTGATACAGCGTGACAGCAACGGAAGTTGGATATCAATGATGTTGAATGTATAATTTACTCGCATTACACGCAATCCGGATAAACCGGCAGATCCATAGCTTATTTATATCAGAATGTTAATACCTATACTTTTTTTATTGTACTAGAAGTATAATTCCTGTATTAGATCCACACAAGATAATAGTCCTGTTATGCTGTCTAAAACACGCATCTGTTTAAGTTGCAGGGAAGTGTCTTTTCATTGCATCATAAAAAAACAGAAAAAAAACGTTCATTAACCTTGACTGTTTTAACACAACACTCGGCGTTGGAAGACAATAAATCAAAAACCACGTACCACAGAGTTTTGTACCACAATGAATAAACATTTACAGGTCTTTAATTTTATTTTAATTTCGTTATTTTGATTTGAGGTTCAAAAATGTGTTGTTGTTTTTTTACTGATTCACCAAGTGTAATTTAATAAATGGACTTTTAATAATATTTAAACATAAAGAGACAGAACAAGGAGATTTGGACTCCTTTTTGAAGTATTATGTACAAAATCACTGAAACAGAAAAGACCAGTCGGATTTTTGTTTAAACATACTGTTAAAAGTAGTGGGTTTGTGGTTTTCGCTTAACCACGTCTCGTGCGTGACAAGGATACGCTGTAGGTAAAAAAAAAAAAAAGTGAGATTGAGGGTTAGTAACCTGTGTAATACAAGCTAACAAAGGTGTTTCCCGCCCATATACTGGCTTTGACGATATACATGTACCCTGGATGGACTAGAGGTGGCTTAAGTCAACCTACTATTGAAACTAACTAAGCTTGTCACACACTACAGAGAATATTTAATTGTTTTGGGACTTACAGTCACAAGAGTATTACCACGGTCTGTCTAGGCCTTTATTTTGGAACTTAAAAAATTCATGTTTTCTGGGTAAATACATCTTCAAGCAACACTGGAGACGACGCAGTTATGATGAAGCTTAAGTTAACTAGTGGATAAAAGCATATATGAAAAGGATAGGTGGATATTTTTACTTTATATCTTTATTGTAATGGAGCTTGTGATGTACCTGTCCAAAATTCGGATCTCGAAATGACCTCATCAATCACATCTGAGTGATGTTTTTACAACCAGGCAATATTTTTATAGCTGAGTGATAAATAAAACATTTGAAATTTCCCTAGAAATAATATGTTTCAGTTTTAACCAATGAAAGTTACAAAAAGTAAGTTTTAAATATAAAACAACTTTGGTGAAAATGTTGTGAGTGTTCCAACAGAAAAGCATGGGACTTTCTTTGATAACAGAGTCTACAGGGAAATACTTCAGTAAAAATCTACTCTTTGATCTAATGCTGTGATAATAGATCATTTTAAACTAACATTTCAATAAAATCCTTTTTCTCATGGATGGTGAACGTGATTGCATGTTTTGTATGAGTACATTATCGTAGAATTGTCAGACAATTCCAGAGAAGCCCGCAAACTTCCACATAAACTACCAGTTATACTTTCTCGGAGAGGGGGTATTTCTGTTAGTTAACTTAATGTCACGTGACCAACATGAATGAGCCAATAAAATGTATCAGATAAGTAGTGTCCATTGCGACAGAACTATTTTAATGGATACAACTAGGTAGGAAAAGATCCATATCTGACTAAAGTGACATCTACCACGTTTGTGTACTTTTCGTGTCACTATCAGTTATGGTGTATTTATACCTGACTGAAGTGACATCTACCACGTTGGTGTACTTTTCGTATCACTATCAGTTATGATGTATTTGAGCACTTCAAATGGCTTTGATCATATTTTACCAACTGTGACACTGTGTAGACATTATTTTTTCGAGTACACTAATGCAATCTTAACATTTAAAAAGGAACACTAGTAACATACTAGATAACAATACTCTAAGTTTTAAATACTCATAAATGTATCAGTATTAAAAGTCAGTTGTAAAGATTATCTGGAAAGAGACCATATTGCATTGTGATTGGATATGTGTTTATAAAAGGAACTGAGAAGACCAATGTATGTACACACACACACACATATATATATATGCACTACTACTGGAGCTTTATATTTTAAGATTGAATCTGAAAAGTGGCCCTGTAGATATATCTTGAAATTCCTAAGAGCTGAATAAGTTATTGAGGAAGGATCTGAAAAGGCCAAAAGTTAGATTAACAATAAACAGTATTAAATACTCTACAGTTGGGAATATAAAGTAATGACAAAATACAAAATATATTGATAGAGGAAATCTGGAGTTTTTATAATGAAAGGAACATTAGCCACAGGTAATGATGATAATATTTTTGTTATTCTACAATTAACGTTTTGAAATTTCTCAAATATTATATAATACGGTTAACGAATAAATAATATTAACTATTTTATTTTTTATAGCTATACAAATGAATTATAAGCTGCTCTCACTGTGCAACAGTCAATTTGAGGTAATTTGGGATCAGGCGTTTACGTGCTCCGTAAACACAAGAATGCCCGGATTATAGATTCTGAGCTACTAACCTTCGTTAATGTCATAAGTGTAGTATGAATGCGGTAGTTAGCTTTCTTCAATGGCATAATGTAGTATACATGCGATAGTAACCTTTATCAGTGTATGTTGTAGATACGCTAACAAACTTTGTTAGTGTCATATAGTAGTATAGTATTAAGTTAATTTAAAATTAATTTGAAAAAGTTATTCAAAACCAACAAAAACAAACTAATTCTAAAGTTTTGCAATTATAACATTTTTCTAAATTAGTCCCCAACTCATCTTATTAAAAGCAGACGATTATAAAGAAATGTTTACAATTTACTTCCATAGCTAAGAGTTTTAATGACAAAATATGGCGGGGGTACTTGAGCAGGAAACGGACAATATGTCAACCAAATTTTGTTTATAGTCTACCTTTTTGTTTATTCTTGAAGATATTTTGAAAATTTGTTTGTTTGCAATTTTAGGTATGTTTGTTTCAAAGTAAGAATCTAATCAGGTAGTTAATTTGGTAATTATAACTTCTGTTTTTCAAGATGAAAAATTTCACATTGTTGCAAAAAAATCGGCACTTTGTTGCATAAAATTGGCGTCTCATTAGAGAGAAATGGTTCTAATTGAAGAAAACAATTGTCAAACACATTTTCATTCAAATGCAAGAGACTAAAATTTCAGAAAATGATTGAAAAATACAAAAGATGTGCGAAGAAAAACAATTTTGTTTGAACACAAAAAAAAATGACGATTCATATAAAGAAAAACTTAGAGTAATTGCCCACAGTTGAAACCTTGTTGAAAAACAACTTTTAGAATATTTTTAAAAAACAGATAAATTTTGGTGGTCCACTTCATTTGTTTACTACATTCAAGTCTCATAGTTAAAATTTTTCACAAAGTATGAACCTTATGCTTTATGAATATAACACCAAATTTTTGCAAACATCTGTATTTATGAATAGTAAAACAATATCAAAAGTTAGTTTGTTTTAAAACGAGATCCAGTAATCATGAACCCTTCGGTGGACTCAGCAGATAGCCGATGTGATTTTGCAATAAGAAAAACAAACAAACAGTAATAATGGAGATGAAACATTGTCCTGGATGCTAGTTAAGCAAGTGTAGCAACAGTAATAATTCGTTTGTGTAAAAATGCTATTTATTTCTTCCAGATACAACATAAAATTAGGCAGAAATTAAAAAAACAACAACTAAATGAACAGCTTCATTGGCCAATATGTTATATTTTTAAAAATAAAACCACCTTATGTCTATAAAAAGCTGTTTTCAAATATAATTTTCTTTACAGTCCTCTACTGGTAAAAAGGAAAATTCTGGAAGTGTTTTGAACTTGTCTTCTACCTTAGTGATTTTGGGATTCTCTACCTTGTTATTACACTAGGAGTCGTTTGGGTAAGTCAAGATTATTTCTTGGAAATGCAATTGTTTCGTATTTACTAAACTGATCTTGTGTGTTAGGCTTAATTTATATAAGTAAAGTGCATCTGCAATGTTTTCCAATACTATTTTGATCTTATCTCAAAATATAGATGACTTACTAGTAATATGAAAAACGACTCATAAAGGAAATCTTTTCCAAGATAAATAGATTAACACTCTTGTTTACCAGGACATTTGTCGAGCTACGTTTTTTAACAAACAAAGTAAGTATTCAATAAATTTTAGTAATACTGACTAAATTAGAAAAAAAATTGTTCAAAGATTAACTGTTTGTTTGTTTAAGCACAGAGCTAAACAATAAACAGAGATCGAACCATAAATTTTAGCTTTACAAGCCCTAACGTTTACAGCTATATCACTAAGGGTTCGATTAACTATTAATTTATTTTTTATTTCAGCACAAAGTTGCGCAATGAACTGAGTTGTTGCCCTACACAAAGATCGAATCACAAATTTTGTTTACAACTAAGCCAAAAATACAGTTTTATTAATAAGTATTATAATTATAATTGAATAAAATTGTTACAATATTTCTAGTAAACAGTTGTTAAATATAAGTATTTAATTATTGCAAGCACACAGTTGTTTTTTAAAGTTGTAACCAATCGATTTCAATGCTAATCTTTTCTTTTTCAACAGAACTAAATCTAACACGTAATTATAAATATTTACCAAAAGTTATATGGAAACTTTTACTGTTTTTAATGACATAAAAACCCAATGAGAATTGAACCTAGCCCGGCATAGCCATATGGTTAAGACAATGGACTCGTAATCCGAGGGTCGCGGGTTTGAATTCTTGTCAGACCAAACATCCTCGCCTTCTCAGCCGTGGGGGCGTTATAATGTGACGGTAAATTCCACTATTCGTTGGTAAAAGAGTAGCCCAAGTGTTGGCGGTGGGTGGTAATGACTAGTTGCCTTCCATCTTGTCTTACACTGCTAAATTAGGGACGGTTAGCAGAGATCGTCATTAAATAGCTGTGCGCAAAATTCAAAACAAACCACATCAAGAGTTGAACTATTTTATGACA
The DNA here is from genome assembly GCF_004210375.1 of Tachypleus tridentatus. Classification (NCBI taxonomy): domain Eukaryota; kingdom Metazoa; phylum Arthropoda; class Merostomata; order Xiphosura; family Limulidae; genus Tachypleus; species Tachypleus tridentatus. The sequence goes on along the minus strand of NC_134829.1, from coordinate 8,995,477 downwards.
GTGTGCAAATGCTAAAAAAAACAAACAAACTGTATGTTATATGTGTATAAGCTAACTGTAGAAGGTTGCCCACAAAAGTAAACTTTGGCTAAATATTTTGGTTGAGTTGTTAAGCGCAAAGCTAGAAAATGGATTATTCGTGCCTTGTTGACCATAAGTATAGAAACTTGAATTTTAGCTTCGTAAACCTGCAGAATTACGGTTGAGACGCTGAGGGGGAAGGGAGCTTTAGCTAAAATAAATATTATTATTCTCCTAATATTCATATGTATGTTAATTTCTGTAAAAATCAGCATAAAAAATTACAGTTTTGGTGGTAACTAATCACCATAACTGTTGTTTCTTGCAGCTTTTAGCTATGCGGCCAAAACCGAGCAATTTCGATATATTTTAAACAAGTACTTGTTACTAAACTTTTGAGCTATAATAATTAAAGTAAATGCTTTCTTATTAGTAAAAGTGACGCAAAAAAAGAAAATACGACGAAAAGCCTCCGCAGGACGAAACTAGGTACACGTTGAAACGAACGGAACTTTAGAGAACGTTGGCTCGAATAACACAATCTCGATACTGGTTTATATGAAAGTAAAATAACCCGTGCAACAAGTTCTGAGGCACTTATAACGAAACAAGAAAGTGACCTGTTTTGTGAGTTTTAACCTTTTTAAGACCAGACCTTTCCTTTATATGTGTTTGTCATGAGCAGAGTAAATTGTGTGTTGAGAAACAAATATGGCGTCGTTAAGGATACATTTGTTTAGTGGCTCTAGTATGCAATACCACATGTATTTTAGGAAAACATAATATTCGAGATGAAACAAAAGTCACTCTTCGAGTTTCGAAAAGGAATTATGGTAATAAAGATCTATTTTAGCAAGCAAAATGAAAACAAAGTATTGGTAATAACTATAGATTAATGCAATGCTTTAGTTAGATTATTATTATTATTATGTTTCTGAATTTTCACCCAGAGCTATACGATAGGTAAAAAGGATGGGTATTTCAAGTTATTGTTGTTTGTCGAATTTCGCGCAAAACTTCTCGAGGGCTATGTACCATAGAGGTCCTTAATGTTAGACCAGAGAGAAGGTAGCTAGTCAACACCACCCACGCCTATCGTTGGTTATTCTAATCGTGTTTCTTGTAAGGAACCTAAGCTCTCAAAGTGTGTGGCGCATTGTTTTTTGTTTGTGCAGTGAAAAAAGCGCGAACTACGGAACATTAAATCCACAATCTAGCTTGTTAGCCACTGGGGTAAAGCGTTGCTGGGCACTACATAGATTATTAGGCGGATGAATAAATAAGTGGATAAACAGACAAATGTTTATATACATATCTGAGGGTCGTTGGTTCGAATCCCCGTCGCACCAAACATGCTCACCCTTTCAGCCGTGGGGGCTTTATAATGTTACGGTCAATCTCACTAATCGTTGGTAATAGAGTAGCCCAAGACTTGGCGTAGGTGGTGATCATTAGCTGTATTCATGCTAAATTAGATATAGCTAACGCAGATATTTCGCGTGTAGCTATGCGCGAAATTCGAAAACAAACAAACAATATATGTATATAGAGATTCTTTTTTTATTTCACAAGGCTCTTCCTTGTGGTAAATCTCTGGATTTTTGAGATAGCTTCCTGCTTAAATCATTCGATTTCACAAAATATTTTCCGTACTTTAAACTCTCGGTGTGTCACAATAGTTACAGTCAGTCCAGCGAATGATGAGTAATAGGATACTGTTGAACAGCTGTCTTCCCACCAGTCACTTGTTGAAAATTAAAGACAGTGCCAGAGAAACTTTTTATATTTGCCATAAATATTTACAAGATACAAATTTTATTTCAGGGTCACGATTTTGAGCGGTCACTTGATATTCTTCACTGGATTTTTGTCACATCGATTCTACAAAAAGACAGGAAGTGTTTCCCAAAGATTATTGAAAACGTAAAAGGTATACCTTTCGATCCATTTGGAAACTGCAACAGGACAAACCACTAAACATAGTTTGTGCGGAAATTTATTTGTGGAGAATAACTTCAATCAAAGTACTATTTATACATTTTACTTTAGATATTATATATTATATATTTAAAGGAACTAAATACAAGCTATAATATAAAATATACAAGTGGAAATATATTCTGACGAAAAAAGTGTACTCGATGGATTTTATGTTTCTCTTTTCTTTTAACTGATTTCATGAAATAGCTAATTATTCATTAAATATCCACAATTTTCTTCTGTAATAATATTCATTGCAAAGAAGTGTTATAGAAAATGGTTTCTTATTTCATGTAATACGCCATGTTTGTACGAGATAAAAACGTAAAAATAAGATAAAAATATAACGAGAACATTCGGGATCATTGGACAGCCAAAATCCTTGTGCGAAACTCAATTTTAAGTTAAATAACTTCTCTGTTTGTTTCAGGGTGTCCTTTAAAATACACATGGTACGGTTTATAAAAGTTCAATGTTAATGCTACTGACTTTCTATAATGTGTAAGGTGTTATCGCATCTTTTATTTGTCGCTTGAAATTGTTTAATAACGTAGTTTATTTGCATAAACAAATTAAATAGTGGAATCTCACAAAAACCAAATAAAGTATAAAACGAAAGCCTCATACATTTGAAACTAAACAGCAGAGTCTTTAGATCTGGGGCCATTGAAACTAGACCTAGTGCCTTTAGACTTGGGAATAGTGAATGCTTCATTAAAGAAAATTATGCGAACCTTGTATAATACATATCAAGGGGTAAACCTCTAACACTCCGTTTTCTCTGTATGTAGTAGTCACCAGGAAGCTGGTGATTATGGTCTTCTACAGATCTCTTATTCTTGTGGTACAAAAAAGTTCCAGTGTCGATACATCCATTCATTTAGATAGAATCTTGACGTATGTCAACTTCCACGGTTTCTCCTTCCTTCAATTTTTACAGTTACGGCTAAACTTTCATTTTCTTTTTCCCTCATAATATGTCCGAGAAACTTCAACTGTGTCTTTCTGTTGTCAGTCGACAGTTTGTTTTTGTAGCCTGCTTTTGACAATATATTTTCACTTGAGGTGTGACTTGTTCAACACACCTTTAGGGTGTGTCTTTAAAACCACAACTCAGTTGTTTTATTCTCTTTTCCATACTTGGCGATACTGTCCAAATTCTGATGCATATGTGAGAACTGGTATAATATAGCAATCAAAACCTTTAACTTCGTTTCCTTAGCTATTTTACTGTTTGTCAATATATTTTTTCGTTTTTAGAAATGTATCTTTGCCATCCATATTTCCTGTTTTATTTCATGGCTACATTTACTGTTTCATGTTATCAAGCTTCACAGGAATTTATTTACTTACATTTTCTACACTGACATCCATACAGAAGTGATCTTTATAGTTGCCACACATTCTGTTACATACAGTTAATGCTTAAACCATTCTCCTCGCTTTCGCTGACAACTTTTATCTAAAACTCTTTACAGACACTCTTCTGAATCAGTTATTAAAACTCTTACAAGCATAAAGCAAGTTGTTCAAGTTTTGTCCGCCAATGATCAGTACTACTAAATCCCTGGTTTCCCTCAGGACTTTCTCACTGTACAAATCATGTTAAAATACACAGAAATGACTTACGCCTCTCTTAGTTTGGATATAATCACTAACTTAACTTTCTATCTTCACTACCACAGTTTTGTACCACTAGAGGTTTCTTAAAATTCTCAAGTCTTTACCATCAGTTTCAGTCCTTTTAACTTTGTGAATAACTTCACACGTTTGACTCCATCGAAAGCTTTAGTATAATCGATAAAACACAAGAAAAAGTCTTTCTTCACTTCTATTGCCCTTTCTTAAACAATCTGTACCACGAAAACAGAACTTATAGAACTATGATATTCAATAAAACCACATTAAACTTTTACAATATCCAATCTTATTGTACAACATGGTCTTATTATCAACATCTCTGATAGGATCTTTGTCATGTGGTTCCTTAAACTGATGATTCCATGGTATTCACAGTCATTGGTTCTAGGAAAGTGCATTCAAGATCAATGATTCTTGGGTACTTCACCACTTTCATAAACCTCATTGGTAATAGTTCTTAACTCTCTACACCAAGTTCCTCAATATATTTTATTATCATGTTTACTAGCCAAACTCGATAGCTGTTAGAATATCATAGGTTTGAAAACAGGGCGTTTATAATGGTCAATGTTGCGTTGAGAAAAAGAACCCTACAAAAGAGAAACAACCGAAAGATCCTTTAGAGGCAGTTAATCACATTAAAGGTGACCAGAAGCGAATAGTGGTCCCATTATATTTATTCACTCCTATCTATTTGTTCACAATAAAAACAAAATTATCAATTTCACCTGACTGTTTGCTTTACCAGACGACAGATGGCTAAAAAGACAGAATAGCGAAAACTTTGTCGTCAAGGTTATTACAAAGTCCAATTTACAATGAAGTCCATCATTCCTGTTCTATGAAGTGGGAGTATCCTGTTAAGAGCCTTGGGCTTTGTCATGTAGATTATATTGTTTGAAATTAGTTCCTATTGTAGTGTCTGTTTGTCTTTATGCACACACAATAAATAAAAATAGCACTAAGAAGGTTGTCCTGAAAAAGGATTAAAATTTTACTAAATATCATGAAAATTATGAATTTATTTTTGTACACTCTTGAAACTATAAATAATTATTTGTCGTAAATAATTTGTATAGTCGGAAACAAGTAATAAACATTTTTTTTATATTTGTATAAGCTAACGATAAAATGGATTGTGAATTTAAATATATAATGCTCACAAAATCTGTTTTCGTATTCTTACCGATTTGGCATTATAATTAGAAATGATTTCACATCCTATAATATTAACTTTAAAACATTATCCTTAAGTAACACAAGTTAAAAGTTGTATTTGTGATTCATATGTATATATCTTCAAACAACAAGACAGAAAAGCAAAAGGCGTTTCATAAAAAAAAAACATATACACAAGAAATTAAAATAATGGAAGGGTGTGAAGTGAACCATAGTAGTTACATAGCAGGAGGGGTATACCGTCTACGAAATTTAATCTCTATTGGCAAACAACAGGGATACATCGTTTATCAGCTATAATTTCTATTGGCAAGGGGTAAGGATATACTGACTATCAAGTTAAACTTCTATTTGCAAGTGGTAGGGATATATCAAATATCAGATTTAATTTATATCGTCAAACGTTATGGATTCATTATCTACTAGATTTTTATTTTATCTACGTTGAAGTCCCATCGTATAAAGCCATTTGTGGGAAAATAATTGTTCCTGGTGAAAGAGGCTTACAAAAATAAAACAGGGTGTTACACTGAGATCATTACAGGTGATCAGAAAAACTTACACTTCGAATTTGGCATGTCAGCTCTTCTAACAGTTAATTAACTACATGAGTAGTACAATAAAATATGTGATGTATAGGTTCAAAATAACTACTATTACGAAACTGGAAAATGAAAAAATTCCCTCCGCATTCCAAGATGTAACAAAAACAAACAAATCACTCAAGTCCTATTTTGTAGTCTAAAAAGTTGTTTTATTTATATATGTAGAAAATTTATTCACTTTATTTAAATCCAAAAATTAACGATAAACCTGAAGAGCACTTGAAGATGCCATGGAATATGTATAAGGAAATCAATCCTGTTAATTATAGTTAAACACATTGTTAGCGGAGAAGCGTAATTGTCAACAAAATGCAGTACGCTAAGTAAACAATGTGTTTGATGTTTAAAGGATTGTTCGTAGTAATCTAACGAATAGTACTACGGTAATTTCTGGAATTTCTGTTTTTGTATTCCGTAGTATAAATGTAAATGTAATAAACGCACGTGTGTACTTCAAAAAAAATGTTTATTCGACATTTTTCAATTCTTAAGTGATTTTGGTACAAGAGCACCTTATTTTTGTGAATCAATACTTTCTTGTCTCTAAATATGCGAATGCTTCAGGAAATAATGTTTTAATCGACTTTTGCATTTTGATTTGTAGATTTTGATCTTATCCTAGAGGGCGGGGTAATAAAATATCTTCACTCTGTATACTGTTGATTGTTTTAGATTTTCATACGGTGATTTTTTTCGATCAGAATTATATGGAAGTTTAAAATATTTTGAGAATAATTATAAATGTACATTGCATACATGAAATATTTCGTGTTGTAATTATTTAAATGATTACCCAATAAAAAAATCTGATATATTTGTTCGTGCTTGGTTTTATATTCAAAACGAGTTTGTGAAGACACTCTTGAAATAGTTGTGATTTTGTTTTGAGATTATTTATCATTATCATTAACATTTATGATTGTTTAAACTATGAATTTTATTATAGTTTTTAGTTAGTTTTTTTCCTGTTTGAATTAATGTTAAATTTAGGGTCTTAGCTTTGTACATTTTATAACTGGTTGACTTATGAAATAATCTATCATTGGCTAGTTCAACTTTCAGTGATATATTGTTCAATACTTCTAATGAAAACACGTTACTTCACTTATTCCTTGAACGTTATTGAATATAAAAAAGTACAGATGAAACACTTGTATAACAGTCAAAATTTATAAAGTGAAAACCATAGAGAAAGATACAAGTAAGATGTATGGTGTCATAAATCATAACCATATATGTAAAGTCTCAAAAATATGTTACATGATAAAATACGTCTAAACAATCATAAAATGACTGAAATGTATTCAATTATTAAAAGTTTATCTTCAAAAGCAAAAACATGGTCAAGCGCGTAAGGCGTGCGACTCGTAATCCGAGGGTCGCGGGTTCGCGCCCGCGTCGCGCTAAACATGCTCGCCCTCCCAGCCGTGAGGGTGTATAATGTGACGGTCAATCCCACTATTCGTTGGTAAAGAGTAGCCCAAGAGTTGGCGGTAGGTGGTGATGACTAGCTGCCTTCCCTCTAGTCTTACACTGCAAAATTAGGGATGGCTAGCACAGATAGCCCTCGAGTAGCTTTGTGCGAAATTCCAAAACAACAACAATCAAAAGCAAAAGAAATTCATTTCAGTAAATATCTGTTATGCTTACCAGATGGCAGCACTAAATATTCACGAATGCTGGAATTTGCAGTAACTAGTTCCAATATGTTTTCAGAAGATTGTAAAATATATTTTCCCACCATTTTTCACTCTACAGGAAAGCTCCAAACTGTTGTCAACGCCTTACGACGATTTTATTTTTTACTTCTGTTCTTTCATTCGAAACATTCCAGACAAATAAAATCCTCTTATATGATTTTAAAAGCAATTTTTTTTCATATTTACACAGTGTATTTATTTTGCTGTTTATTCAGCTGGATGAACGTTCTATTTTTATAAAAATTGCTGTACACAAGTGGATGATTCTTTTACGTCAAACACTGGGCTTACTTTAAACAAAACTAAAACCAAATGCACCAGTAGAAGTTTCACTGGTATAGTTCAAGGTCTAGTGAAAGAAAACCTTCGATTTGTTTTATTAATGTATTTAGGCCCGTCACGGCCAAGTGTGTTAAGGTGTGCGACTCGTAATCTGAGGGTCGCGAGTTCGCATCCCCGTCGCGCCAAACATGCTCGCCCGTTCAGCTGTAGAGGCGTTATTATGTGACGGTCAATTCCACTATTCGTTGGTAAAAGAGTAGCCCAAGAGTTGGCGCTGAGTGGTGATGACTAGCTGCCTTCCCTCTAGTCCTACACTACTAAATTAGGGACGGCTAGCACAGATAGCCCTCGGGTAGCTTTGTGCGAAATTCAAAACAAACAAACATTAATGTATTTACTTACATGCCCTTTAAAAAAATCCATTATTTAATAGTTAACAAGAAACAATTAACTACTTAGTTTACAAAGAAAACTTACACAAATAACAGTTGGGTAGAGGAGGAAATGAAAAAGGTAAAAATAAATTCACTTATGATTTAAATGTTTATTTTTCCCTACAGTCTGGTATTAACATTTTATGAGAAATAGAAGAATATATGTGCTAAGGAATAATTACAAGTTTTTAAATAAATATTATACTTATTAGTTAATCGTTTTATTATCATATTGTATAACATTAATCTCAGACCATTAATTCATAAGCTGAGACCTGAGAGCAGCGTCAAAGAAGCTAATAATAAACACTTTTAATTTTATAGAACAAATGGAGTAATTGGGAAAAACAAATTTGTTATTATAAATAGCTTCTGATCACTGATCAAAGGAAACTGCTATACAGATTAGAACAAACAAGCAATATATTATTTTAAAAATGTAAAATACTAGTAAATCTGTGATTGTGTAATTCCATAAAATCAAAATTAAAGTGTGCAAATTTATCATTTAAGCACCATCGCTATTAAATATATTTTGGATGTAATCCCAATAATTTCTAACACGGTTCATCTAGCTTAGGATATTTAGGCTTGTTCTAAATCCGATTAAAACTAACAACGCAAAATAATCCTTATAAAGTGTAATAAATAAATGATTGAATTAAAGGTATTAACAAAAGCTGTTAATAAAACTAAATTTTAAGAAATAACTTACAATAATTTTATTTATAGATTATTTTTAAGCACTAAAATCGTATTGTCCCAGTTTTGGTATATACATTCAAGTGTTTTTCTTATAACAAAACCACATCAGGCCATCTGCGGAGCCCACCGAGAGGAATCGAACCTCTGATTTTATCGTTGTAAATCTGTAGACATACCGCTGTACTATCGAAAGGTTTTATATTCACAATATTTAGTTTGTATGTCACACAGGGATCACTCATTTTTCTAATTATCACAATTCAATTTTTCATCGCACATCTATAAACAATTTAAAATAATCTTCATGCAAAAAAATATTTGTGTGTGTGTTTAAAGCCTCAGTTTTATTTAAATTTTCAGTGTAGAAAAAAGCAAAATACAATTTTGTAATAAAAATAAGAGTAAGTAGGCTACAAATCAACTAGGTTAAAAACTCTAAAATATTAAAAATTATTATAGACAGACAAATAGTCCTTACGTTTGATCTGAAAGGTTAATTAAATATAGTTTATGATATCAGTGATGTCGAGAAAACCCATTTGTAGAGAAATATATATATATGTAAAAACGGCTCGTTTAGGTTGAGAAAATGTTTTACGTAGAGGAGCGAACAACGTTTCGACCTTCGTCGGTCATCGTCAGGTCAACAAAGATAGAAAGAGGTAACTCGGAAGCTGATCACATGTTTGAAAAGGGTTGTGTGTCACCTTCACACGTTTTCGAACACTGCAAGTAAAATAAACACAACATAACCATAGAAAACACCCAAATACTAAATAAAGAAACAAATGCAAAATTAAAGAAGCCTTACTTATACAACAACTCAAGCCCAAAATAAACCAATGCAAAGGAACACCTTTATACCTATATTAAAAATAAAATAATAAATAATAATAATAAAATAAATAATATAAAATTATAAATTCAAACATCTAAGCACGCCCTCTACATTCCGACACTTAGTCACACAACACATTTCAAACATGTGGTCAGCTTCCGGTCAGTTACCTCTTTCTTTCTTATAATATTCCAATAAAAATGGAAGACATTAAGATCTTATTGTGAGTAATTTACACATTTTGCCATTAAAATTATTATTTGTTTTAATGTGTAACTCCAGGCAAAGTTCGCTAATATGTTTTTTAAGCAGTAGAATATGTGTAATTACATCATACCTTAAACGAATATATAAAATAAATGTAATTTTTCTTTAGCCTGACATGTTCTCAGAGTTACATAATTTGACAGTTCTTTTTTGTTTATACCCATTCCTCGTGATTTGTAGCGGATTTACCGTTGTGCATTTGTTTCATTATCTGCGTTTGTCTCAGTTTGATGCATGTGACGTATATTGCTGTATGTGAAATACGCAAGTTCTCTAAATTTGTAGAAGATTCTCGAGAGTAAGAATCAACGATGTAAGTCTTACAAAAACACTAGTGTATATTCAAATGTCGTTGTATATTCGAGAATCTCGCCAAATGTTATATAAAAACAAGCCATTGCAAAGCGCAGAGAGCCAGTAATATTGGGTTGAGGAATAATTCGTGAGCGTTTTTTCAAGTTAACAAAGTATATTCATAAATGAAACGCTTTCGCAAAATATTTCATGTCATTTGGTAAATAATTTTTTGCTCTAATAGATGGTGTGTTTGATTTTCATATGTCTTTAATTTTTGGTTTCATTTTCAGCTCATTAAATGGAATGTCAAGTGGACAAAATCGAGCATTTTCAACACCATCTGCTTTCCGCATTTAATTTCTTGCAATTTCGTTTAAAACAATGCATGCTATATACCTAGGTATTACATGAAATAAAGTATCATAATAAATGTTTTGGGTGTAATGTGTTCATGCATTGAAGTATTGTATAGTCTTGCATGTAATGCTTGAATGAAATTATTTAAAAACGCTCACGAATTATTCCTCAACCTAATAGAATATTGTTAGTCAGCTACAGTCGGTATACTATAAGCCTCGTAAGCTATAATTGTAGTTAACGCTTACCAATTGAAACACTACCAAATTTGACCAGAAATGTTTATTGATTTTGAACACTACGAACCGTTGAGCTTCGGTGAATTAACTTCAGACGTAAGTATTTCTGCGAGGACATTAAACATTTTCGTCTGTAAATAAAGTCAGCTTGTAAACGGTGTGAGGTCAGCCAAAGAATAAAGAGCTAGCTAGCTAGTCTAAAGCGAGGTATGAGAATATCAGCTCAGAATTAATTCGCTCATCGTGGATCTGGACCGTTTATAAAATATTTAGTTCTAGATCAAATAGAAAACTCAGTATAGTTTTTAAGTTTGTAAAACTCTTGTATATAAACCAATATTTTAATAACTAATTTATAATAACCATTATTATAAGTTGTATTGTTATCTGTATATTAAAGTATTTGTTTACGTTACAGTTCTACCTTTCCACTCTATTGAACAATGTTGATGCTAGTTTCCATATAAATTTGGTACTATTTTGTTAGTTTGGAATTAAACTTTATTGAAAGTACTTGCGCCTTCAAATTCAAAGCCAGAAAAATATAAAAAGAAGAAATGTACCTTATATCAGGTTAGTTTGGTTTTCCTCCCATTTACTCAGTGAAACATCCTGAAGCAAAATAACCTATTTACACCATCTCACCGCACCAGTTATCGTACCAAAAATTATGGTAATCGAGCTAACCAGCTTTGAGTGATGAATAACAACTTAATTAAACGGATATTGTAAGTATTGGAACTACATATTCCACTAAATTACCGATGGAAAAGCCATTGCATGTTTTGAAAAGAAATTTAAAAAAAATCGATTTCAAAAATAACAGATTTGATTAACCTTGTAGAGGCGGATGTTTGTTCTTTTTCCAATTAAGAGTGAAGTTTAAAAGAAAGTAAAGATTTAGCTATGGGTTCTCCATTGTCTTTGTAATTACATAATTTATTTATAGATAATTTTGAAATAGAAGCATGAGCTAAAGCAGATAAAAGTAAGAAATGTGGTTAAGGTATGTTGATGTCATGTTTCTGACTTAGCGATATGGTAAAGAGGAAATAACTGTTTTTGATAATTATATTAATAGCATTGACAGTTCTATCAAATTTATACATGAAATTAAATAAAATACTTGTTCACTTTTTTAGATGCTTTAGTAAACAAAATAAGGAAAACTTAAAAACTACTGGGTATCGAAAACCATTCTTTGTAATACTTCTGGCACAAAAAAATTGTCACACGAAACATCAAAGACTTTTATTTTTTTATTTTTATGTAGACAGAATATTAAAGTTATGTTGTAAACAGGAATACATTAATTAAATAGTTAACGGGAGTCGAAAGAGGTTTGCTTCCTAATACTGTTGATATAATTGTGTTAAAAAACGGAAATGAATTTATTAAATTTAAAGCACTTGCTGAAAAGGCCAGCAGAGCCAGGTGGATAAAGTACTCGATTCTTAATCTGAGGGTCACGGGTTCAAATTCTCGTTGCACCAAACATGCTCGCCCGCCTTCCAGTCGTTGGGGCGTTATAAAGTGACGATCAAGCCCATTATTCGTTAATAAAATAGTAGCCAACGAGCTGGCGGTGGGTGGTGATGACTAGTTGCCTTCTCTCTAGTTTTACAGTGCTAAATTAGAGACGGCTAGCGCAGATAGCTCTCGCGTAACTTTGCGCGAAATTCAAAATAAACCAAACTTGCTGAAAAAGAAATAATGTTTCGTTATTTTATTTATATCTGGTTTGGTTTGTCAAATAATCAAAAATTAAGTAAATACAAAATAATTTTCCGATATATAGACCAGTGAACAAAATTTAACGTAATTCTTAATACAATAAAGGTTGAAATTGCATTAGAGTGGAAATCTCATATATATATCAAATCTCATGTGAAACATCAGTGTTTAGTACTATAGTTTGATAAGGTATGAAGCCTAATGCATGATATCACAGTTGAAAATTATCGTAACTTCAGAATTTCGAAAACAACAAACACATTATAGTATCATTAAGTTATTGTGTTGAATTAAGCACAAAGCTACACACCGGGCTATCTGTGCTCTGCCTACCCCAGGTATCGAAACCCGGTTTTTAGCGTTATGAGTCTGTAGACATACTGCTGAGCCACTAGGGGGCGCTATCGTTACGATAATATAATACGTAACATTACTGACTCGTTCTTTTTCAAGTATAGTCATCTCAAACAAAAACAACTATTCGAATTAAACATCATTATAAAGTACTTGCATCTTTAAATTCAAAGCCAAAGACTATAACAACTAAACTAAACATACACGACTGAAAAAATAAATGTTTTGTACGCTGCCATCTACTGGTAGAAAAAATAAACCTAAAATTTATCATTTGGATAATTTATCAACTCTGAACAGTTAATTAGTAGCTACTGAGAAAACAAAATGAAACAAATAAGACGCTGTCATATGCTACTTAAAACCAGTTTCTTGGAA